>NC_057778.1:23923-25042 GCF_014825855.1 Bombus pyrosoma | reverse complement strand
ATAATGTTATACGTTATATCGTAATACTACATAACGTTATACGTTATAACGTTTTACCATTTAAAGTTATAGGTTGTAACGTAATACTACATAACGTAATACGTTATAACGTAATGCTACATAACGTTATACGTTATAACGTATTATCATATAACGTTATATCTTATATCGTAATACTACATAACGTTATATGTTATAACGTAATGCTACATAACGTTATACGTTATAACGTATTACCATTTAACGTTATTGGTTGTAACGTAACATTACATGACGTTATACGTTATAACGTAGTACTACATAACGTTATACGTTATAACGTAATACGTCATAAAGTAATAATATATATCGTTATACGTTATATCGTAATACTACATAACGTTATACGTTATAACGTATTACCATTTAACGTTATAGGTTGTAACGTAACATTACATGACGTTATAGGTTATAACGTAATGCTACATAACATTATACGTTATAACGTATTACCATATAACGTTATATCTTATATCGTAATACTACATAACGTTATACGTTATGACGTACTGCTACATAACGTTATACGTTATAACGTAATTCTACATAACGTTATACGTTATATCGTAATACTACATAACGTTATACGTTATAACGTAATGCTGCTTAACGTTATACGTTCTAACGTATTACCATATAACGTTATACGTTTTAACGTAATACTACATAACGTTACACATTATAACGTAATGCTACATAACTTTATACGTTGCATCGTAATAATACATAACGTTATACCTTATATCGTAATAATACATAACGTTATACGTTATAACGTATTACCATTTAACGTTATAGGTTGCAACGTAACATTACATGACGTTATACGTTATAACGTAGTGCTACATAACGTTATACGTTATAACGTAATACGTCATAAGGTAATACTATATATCGTTATACGTTATATCGTAATACTACATAATGTTATACGTTATATCGTAATACTACATAACGTTATACGTTATAACGTTTTACCATATAACGTTATACGTTATAACGTATTACCATATAACGTTATACGTTGTAATGTAATACTACATAACGTTATACGTTATACCGTAATACTATATAACGTTA
>NC_057778.1:21972-23423 GCF_014825855.1 Bombus pyrosoma | reverse complement strand
CGTAATACTATATAACGTTATACGTTATATCGTAATACTACATAACGTTATAAGTTATGTCGTAATAGTACATAACGTTATAAGTTATATCGTAATACTACATATTGTTATACGTTATAACGTATTACCATATGACGTTATCCATTATATCGTAATACTATATAACTTTATACGTTCTATCGTAATGCTACATAACGTTGTACGTTATAACGTACTATTATATATCGTTATATGCTATATCGTAAAACTACATAACGTTATATTTTATATCGTAATGCTAGATAACGTTATAAGTTATATCGTAATATCACATATCGTTATACGTTATATCGTAATATTACATATCGTAATACGTTATAACGTAATGATACATTACATTATACGTTATATCGTAATACTAGATATCCTTATACGTTAATTCGTAACAGGACATGTCGTTCTCGTTACATCGTAATACTAAATAACGTTATACGTTGGAACGTAGTACTACATAACGATATCCGTTATAACGTATTATTACATATCGTTATATGCTATATCGTAAAACTACATAACGTTATACGTTATATCGTAATACCACATATCGTTATACGTTATATCGTAACACTACATAACGCTATACGTTATAACGTAATACTATATAACGTTATACGTTACATCGTGATGCTACATTACATTATACGCTATAACGTAATACTATATAACGTTATACGTCATATCGTAATGATACATTACATTATACGTTATATCGTAATACTAGATATCGTTATACGTTATATCGTAACAGTACATATCGTTCTCGTTATATCGTAATGCTACATAACGTTATACGTTATAACGTAGTAGTACATAACATTATACGCTATAACGTAATAGTACATAGCTTTATACGTTATATGGTAATATTATATAACGACATACGTTATAACGTAATACTATATAACGTTATACGTTATATCGTAATGCTACATTGCATTATACGTTATATCGTAATACTAGATATCATATACGTTATATCGTAACAGTACATATCGTTTTCGTTATATCGTAATGCTACATAACGTTATACGTTATATCGTAATACTACATAACGTTATAAGTTTTGTCGTAATAGTGCATAACGTTATAAGTTATATCGTAATACTACATATCGTTATACGTTATAACGTATTACCATATAACGTTATCCATTATATCGTAATACTATATAACTTTATACGTTCTATCGTAATGCTACATAACGTTATACGTCATAACGTACTATTATATATCGTTATATGCTATATCGTAAAACTACATAACGTTATATTTTATATCGTAATGCTAGATAACGTTATACGTTATATCGTAATACTAGATATCGTTATACGTTATATCGTAACAGTACATATCGTTTTCGTTATATCGTAATGCTACATAATGTTATACGTTATAACGTAGTACTACATAAC
>NC_057778.1:19108-21472 GCF_014825855.1 Bombus pyrosoma | reverse complement strand
TACGTTATAACGTATAACGATATGCAGTATTACGATATAACGTATAACGTTATGTAGTTTTACGATATAGCATATAACGATATGTACTATTACAACATAACGTATAACGTTATGTAGTACTACGTTCCAACGTATAACGTTATATATTATTACGATATAACGTATAACGATATGTAGTAATACGATATAACGTATAACGATATGTGGTATTACGATATAACGTATTACGTTATATGTTAATACGGTATAACGTATAACGATATGTAGCATTACGATATAACCGATAACGTTATGCAGCATGACGATATAACGAATAACGATAGGTAGCATTACGATATAACGTATAACGTTATGTAGTACTACGTTAAAACGTATATCGTTATTTAGTATTACGATATAACGTATAACGGTATGTAGTATTACGATATAACGTATAACGATATGTGGTATTACGATATAACGTATAACGTTATATGGTAATACGTTATAACGTATAACGATATGTACTATTACGACATAACGTGTAACGTTATGTAGAATTTGGTTATAACGTGTAACGTTATGTAGCATTACGTTATAGCGTATAACGTTATGTAGTACTACGTTATAACGTATAACGTTATGTAGCATTACGATATAACGTATAACGATATGTGGCATTACGATATGACGTATAACGTTGTGTAGTACTACGTTATAACGTATAACGTTATTCAGCATTACGATATAACGAAAACGATATGTACTGTTACGATATAACGGATAACCTTATGTAGCATTACGATATGACGTATAACGTTATGTAGCATTACGATATAACGTATAACGTTATGTAGTACTACGTTCCAAAGTATAACGTTATTTAGTATTACGATATAACGTATAACGGTATGTAGTATTACGATATAACGTATAACGATATGTGGTATTACGATATAACGTATAACGTTATGTAGTTTTACGATATAGCATATAACGATATGTACTATTACGACATAACGTATAACGTTATGTAGTACTACGTTCCAACGTATAACGTTATGTAGTATTACGATATAACGTATAACGATATGTAGTAATACGATATAACGTATAACGATATGTGGTATTACGATATAACGTATAACTTTATATACTATTACGATATAACGGATAACGTTATATGGTAATACGTTATAACGTATAACGATATGCAGTATTACGATATAACGTATAACGTTATGTAGTTTTACGATATAGCATATAACGATATGTACTATTACGACATAACGTATAACGTTATGTAGTACTACGTTCCAACGTATAACGCTATGTAGTATTACGATATAACGTATAACGATATGTATTAATACGATATAACGTATAACGTAATGTGGTATTACGATATAACGTATAACGTTATAAAGTATTACGATATAACGGATAACGTTATATGGTAATACGTTATAAGGTATAACGATATGCAGTATTACGATATAACGTATAACGTTATATAGTATTACGATATAACGGATAACGATATATGATAATACGTTATAACGTCTAACGATAGGGAGTATTACGATGTAACGTATAACGATATGTGGTATTACGATATAACGTATAACGTTATATTGTAATACGTTATAAGGTATAACGATATGTAGTATTACAATATAACGTGTAACGTTATCTATCATTATGATATAACGTACAACGTTATGTAGTTTTACGATATAGCATATAACGATATGTAATAATACGTTATAACGTATAACGTTATGTGGTATTACATTATAACGTGTAACGCTATATAGTATTACGATATAACGTGTAACGTTACGTAGCATTACGATATAACGTATAACGATATCTAGTATTACGATATAACGTATAATGTAATGTAGCATTACGATATAACGTATAACATTATATAGTATTACGTTATAACGTATAATGTAATGTAGTATTACGATACAACGTATAACGTTATATATTATTACGATATAACTTATAACGTTATGTACTATTACTACATAACGTATAACGTTATGTAGCATTACGATATAACGTATAACGTTATGTAGTACTACGTTCCAACGTATAACGTTATTTAGTATTACGATATAACGTATAACGATATGTAGTATTACGATATAACGTATAACGATATGTGGTATTACGATATAACGTGTAACGTTATGTAGAATTTGGTTATAACGTGTAACGTTATGTAGCATTACGATATAACGTATAACGATATGTAGTATGACGATATAACGTATAACGATATATGGTAGTACTTTATAACGTATAACGATATGTAGTATTACGATATAACTTATAACATTATGTACTATTACGACATAACGTATAACGTTATGT
>NC_057778.1:16403-18608 GCF_014825855.1 Bombus pyrosoma | reverse complement strand
GGTAGAACGTTATGTAGTATTACGTTACAACCTATAACGTTATATGGTAATACGTTATAACGTTTAACGTTATGTAGCATTACGTTATAACGTATAACGTTATGTAGTATTACGACATAACGTATAACGCTATGTAGTAGTACGATATAACGTTTATCGTTATATGGTAATAAGTTATAACGTATAACGTTATGTAGCAATACGTTATAACATATGACGTTATGTAATATTACGTTATAACGTATAACGTTATATGGTAATACGTTATAACGTATAACGGTATGTGGTATTACGATAAAACGTATAACGTTATATGGCAATACGTTATGACGTATAACGCTATGTGGTATTACGATATAACGTATAACGTTATGAAGCATTACGATATAACGTATAACGTTATGTAGCATTACGATATAATGTTGAACGTTATATGGTAATACGTTATAACGTATAACGCTATGTGGTATTATGATATAACGTATAACGTGATGTAGCATTACGTTATAACGTATAACGTTGTGTAGTATTATGTAGCAATGCATAACGTTATATGGCAATACGTTATAACGCATAACGTAATGTGGAATTACGATAGAACGTATAACGATATCAAGCATTACGTTATAACGTATAACATTATGTAGTATTACGATATAACGTATATCGATATATAGTATTACTTTATAACGTATTACGTTATAACGTATAACGTTATGTAGCACTACGTTATAACGTATAACGTCATGTAATGTTACGTTACAAACTATAACGTTAAATGGTTATACGTTATAACGTATAACGTTATGCAGCATTACGTTATAACGTATAACGTTATGTAGTATTACGATATAAGATATAACGTTATATGGTAATACGTTGTAACGTATAACGTTATGTAGCATTACGTTATAAAGTATAACGTTATGTAGTATTACGTTACAACCTATAACGTTATGTAGCATTACGATATAATGTTGAACGTTATATGGTAATTCGTTATAATGTATAACGATATGTGGTATTAAGATATAACGTGTAACGTGATGTAGCATTACGTTATAACGTATAACGTTGTGCAGTATTATGTAGCAATGCATAACGTTATATGGCAATACGTTATAACGCATAACGAAATGTGGAATTACGATAGAACGTATAACGATGTCTAGCATTACGTTATAACGTATAACGTTATATACTATTACGGTATAACGTATAACGTTATGTAGTATTACTTTACAACGTATAACGTTATATGGTAATACGTTATAACGAATAACGTTATATGGTAAAACGTTATAACTTGTAACGTTATGTAGTATTACGATATAACGTATAACATTATGTAGTATTACGATATAACGTATAACGATATATAGTATTACTTTATAATGTATTACGTTATAACGTATAATGTTATGTAGCACTACGTTATAACCTATAACGTCATGTAATGTTACGTTACAACCTATAACGTTAAATGGTAATACGTTATAACGTATAACGTTATGTAGCATTACGTTACGTATTACCATATAACGTTATAAGTTGTAACGTAATACTACATAACGTTCTACCTTATATCGTAATACTACATAACGTTATACGTTATATCGTAATGCTACATGACGTTCTACCTTATATGGTAATACTACATAACGTTGTACGTTATATCGTAATGCTACATGACGTTATTCGTTATATCGTAATGCTACATAACGTAATACGTTATATCGAAATACTACATAACGTTATACGCTATAACGTAATGCTACATAACGTTTTACGTTATAACGTAATACTACATAACGTTATACCTTATATCGTAATACTACATAATGTTATACGTTATATCGTAATACTACATAATGTTATACGTTATATCGTAATACTACATAACGTTATACGTTATAACGTTTTACCATATAACGTTACACGTTATAACGTATTACCATATAACGTTATACGTTGTAAAGTAATACCACATACCGTTATACGTTGTGTCGTAATACTACATAACGTTATACGTTATATCGTAATGATACATAACGTTATTCATTATATCATAATGCTACATAATGTTATACGTTATAACGTAATACTACATAACGTTATGCGTAATATCGTAATACTATATAACGTTATACGTTGTAACGTAGTACTACATGACGTTATTCGTTATATCGTAATGCTACATAACGT
>NC_057778.1:13817-15903 GCF_014825855.1 Bombus pyrosoma | reverse complement strand
AGCATTACGAAATAACGTATAACGATATGTAGCATTACGATATGACGTATAACGTTGTGTAGTACTACGTTATAACGTATAACGTTATGTAGCAATACGATATAACGAAAACGATATGTACTGTTACGATATAACGGATAACGTTATGTAGCATTACGATATGACGTATAACGTTATGTAGCATTACGATATAACGTATAACGTTATGTAGTAATACGTTCCAACGTATAACGTTATTCAGTATTACGACATAACGTGTAACGTTATGTAGCATTTCGATATAACGTATAACGATATGTAGTATGACGATATAACGTATAACGATATATGGTAGTACTTTATAACGTATAACGATATGTAGTATTACGATATAACTTATAACATTATGTACTATTACGACATAACGTATAACGTTATGTAGTACTACGTCCCAACGTATAACGTTATGTAGCATTACGATATAACGTATAACGATATATAGCATTACGATATGACGTATAACGTTATATAGTATTACGTTATAACTTATAACGATATATAGCATTACGATATGACGTATAACGTTATATAGTATTACGTTATAACGTATAACGTTATGTAGTGTTACGATAAAAGGTTTAACGTTATGCAGCATTACGTTATAGCGTATAACGTTATGTAGTACTACGTTATAACGCATAACGTTATGTAGCATTACGATATAACGTATAACGATATGTAGCATTACGATATGACGTATAACGTTGCGTAGTACTACGTTATAACGTATAACGTTATGTAGCAATACGATGTAACGAAAACGATATGTACTGTTACGATATAACGGATAACGTTATGTAGCATTACGATATGACGTATAACGTTATGTAGCATTACGATATAACGTATAACGTTATGTAGTAATACGTTCCAACGTATAACGTTATTTAGTATTACGACATAACGTGTAACGTTATGTAGCATTTCGATATAACGTATAACGATATGTAGTATGACGATATAACGTATAACGATATATGGTAGTACTTTATAACATATAACGATATGTAGTATTACGATATAACTTATAACATTATGTACTATTACGACATAACGTATAACGTTATGTAGTACTACGTTCCAACGTATAACGTTATGTAGTATTACGATATAACGTATAACGATATGTAGTAATACGATATGACGTATAACGATATGTGGTATTACGATATAACGTATAACGTTATATAGTATTACGATATAACGGATAACGTTATATGGTAATACGTTATAACGTATAACGATATGCAGTATTATGATATAACGTATAACGTAATATAGTATTACGATATAACGGATAACGTTATATGGCAATACGTCATAACGTATGGCGCTATCTAGCATTACGAATTAACGTATAACGTTATGTAGTTTTACGATATAGCATATAACGATATATAATAGTACGTTATAACGTATAACGTTATGTAGCATTACGTTATAACGTATAACGTTATGTAGCATTACGATATAACGTATAACGATATATAGCATTACGTTATAACGTATAACGTTATGTAGTGAAACGTTATAACGAATAACGTTATATACAATTACGTTATAATGGATAACGATATGTAGTATTACGATATAACTTATAACGTTATGTACTATTACGACATAACGTATAACGTTATGTAGCATTACGATATAACGAAAACGATATTTACTGGTACGATATAACGTATAACGATATGTGGAATTACGATATAACGTATAACGTTATGTAGTTTTACGATATAGCATATAACGATATGTAATAATACGTTATAACGTTTAACGTTATGTGGTATTACATTATAACGTGTAACGCTATATAGTATTACGATATAACGTATAACGATATGTAGCATTACGATATAACGTATAACGATATGTAGTATTACGATATAACGTATAACGTTATATGGTAATACGGTATAACGTATAACGATATGTAGTATTACGATATAACGTATAACGTTATCTAGCATTACGATATAACGTATAACGTTATGTAGTTTTACGATACAGCATATAACGATATGTAATAATACGTTATAACGTA
>NC_057778.1:8186-13317 GCF_014825855.1 Bombus pyrosoma | reverse complement strand
TATAACGTTATATGGTAATACGTTATAACGTTTAACGTTATGTAGCATTACGTTATAACGTATAACGTTATGTAGTATTACGACATAACGTATAACGCTATGTAGTAGTACGATATAACGTTTATCGTTATATGGTAATAAGTTATAACGTATAACGTTATGTAGCATTACGATATAATGTTGAACGTTATATGGTAATTCGTTATAACGTATAACGATATGTGGTATTAAGATATAACGTGTAACATTATGTAGTATTACGTTACAACCTATAACGTTATGTAGCATTACGATATAATGTTGAACGTTATATGGTAATACGTTATAACGTATAACGAAATGTGGAATTACGATAGAACGTATAACGATGTCTAGCATTGCGTTATAACGTATAACGTTATATACTATTACGGTATAACGTATAACGTTATGTAGTATTACTTTACAACGTATAACGTTATATGGTAATACGTTATAACGTATAACGTTATGTAGTATTACGATATAACGTATAACATTATGTAGTATTACGATATAACGTATAACGATATATAGTATTACTTTATAACGTATTACGTTATAACGTATAATGTTATGTAGCACTATGTTATAACCTATAACGTCATGTAATGTTACGTTACAACCTATAACGTTAAATGGTAATACGTTATAACGTATAACGTTATGTAGCATTACGTTATAACGTATAATGTTACGTAGCATTACGTTATAACGTATAACGTTAGGTAGTATTACGTTACAACGTATAACGTTAAATGGTAATACGTTATAACGTATAACGTTATGTAGCATTACGTTATAACGTATAACGATATGTAGAATTACAATATAACGTATAACGTTATGTAGTATTACGTCATAACGTGTAAAGTTATATGGTAATACGTTATAACGTATAACGTTATGTAGTATTACGATACAATGTATCACGTTATATGGTAATACGTTATAACGTATAACGTTATGTAGTATTACGACATAACGTATAACGCTATGTAGTTGTACGATATAACGTTTATCGTTATATGGTAATAAGTTATAACGTATAACGTTATGTAGCATTACGATGTAATGTTGAACGTTATATGGTAATTCGTTATAACGTATAACGATATGTGGTATTAAGATATAACGTGTAACGTTATGTAGTATTACGTTACAACCTATAACGTTATGTAGCATTACGATATAATGTTGAACGTTATATGGTAATTCGTTATAACGTATAACGATATGTGGTATTAAGATATAACGTGTAACGTGATGTAGCATTACGTTATAACGTATAACGTTGTGTAGTATTATGTAGCAATGCATAACGTTATATGGCAATACGTTATAACGCATAACGAAATGTGGAATTACGATAGAACGTATAACAATGTCTAGCATTACGTTATAACGTATAACGTTATATACTATTACGGTATAACGTATAACGTTATGTAGTATTACTTTACAACGTATAACGTTATATGGTAATACGTTATAACGTATAACGTTATGTAGTATTACGATATAACGTATAACATTATGTAGTATTACGATATAACGTATAACGATATATAGTATTACTTTATAACGTATTACGTTATAACGTATAATGTTATGTAGCACTATGTTATAACCTATAACATCATGTAATGTTACGTTACATCCTATAACGTTAAATGGTAATACGTTATCACGTATAACGTTATGTAGCATTACGTTATAACGTATAATGTTACGTAGCATTACGTTATAACGTATAACGTTATGTAGTATTACGTTACAACGTATAACGTTAAATGGTAATACGTTATAACGTATAACGTTATGTAGCATTACGTTATAACGTATAGCGATATGTAGAATTACAATATAACGTATAACGTTATGTAGTATTACGTCATAACGTGTAAAGTTATATGGTAATACGTTATAACGTATAACGTTATGTAGTATTACGATACAATGTATCACGTTATATGGTAATACGCTATGACGTATAACGTTATGTAGCATTACGTTATAACGTATAACGTTATACATTATTACGATGCAACGTATAACGCTATGTAGTATTACGATATAACGTATAACGTTATATGGTAACAAGTTATAACGTATAACGCCATGTAGTACTACGATATAACATATAACGTTATGTAGCATTACGTTATAACGTATAACATTATGTAGTATTACGTTATATCGTATAACGTTATATGGTAATACGTTATAACGAATAGCGTTATGTAGGATAACTTTAAAACGTATAACGTTATATGGTAATACGTTATAACGTATAACGTTATGTAGCATTACGATATAACGTATAACATTATGTAGTATTAGGATATAAGGTAGAACTTTATGTAGTATTACGTTATAACGTATAACGTTATGTAGCATTACGATATAACGAATAACGTCATGTAGCATTACGATATAACGTACAACGTTATGTAGTATTACGATATAAGGTAGAACGTTATGTAGTATTACGTTATAACGTACAACGTTATATAGTATTACGATATAACGAATAACGTTATGTAGCATTACGATATAACGTATAACGTTATGTAGTACTACGTTACAACGTATAACGTTATGTAGCATTATGATATCATGAATAACGTTATGTAGTATTACGACACAACGTATAACGGTATGTGGTATTACTTTACAACGTATAACGTTATATGGTAATACGTTATAACGTGTAACGTTATATGGTAAAACGTTATAGCGTATAACGTTATGTAGTATTTCGATATAACGTATTACGTTATGTAGGATTACGATATAACGAATAACGTCATGTAGCATTACGATATAACGTACAACGTCATGTAGCATTACGATATAAGGTAGAACGTCATGTAGCATTACGATATAACGTATAACGTTATGTAGTATTACGATATAAGGTAGAACGTTATTTAGTATTACGTTACAACCTATAACGTTATATGGTAATACGTTACAACCTATAACGTTATATGGTAATACGTTATAACGTTTAACGTTATGTAGCATTACGTTATAACGTATAACGTGATGTAGTATTACGACAAAACGTATAACGCTATGTAGTAGTACGATATAACGTTTATCGTTATATGGTAATAAGTTATAACGTATAACGTTATGTAGCAATACGTTATAACATATGACGTTATGTAATATTACGTTATAACGTATAACGTTATATGGTAATACGTTATAACGTATAACGGTATGTGGTATTACGATAAAACGTATAACGTTATATGGCAATACGTTATGACGTATAACGCCATGAAGTATTACGATATAACGTATAACGTTATATGGCAATACGTTATGACGTATAACGCCATGAAGTATTACGATATAACGTATAACGTTATGAAGCATTACGATATAACGTATAACGTTATGTAGCATTACGATATAATGTTGAACGTTATATGGTAATACGTTATAACGTATAACGCTATGTGGTAATATGATATAACGTATAACGTGATGTAGCATTACGTTATAACGTATAACGTTGTGTAGTATTATGTAGCAATGCATAACGTTATATGGCAATACGTGATAACGCATAACGTAATGTGGAATTACGATAGAACGTATAACGATATCAAGCATTACGTTATAACGTATAACATTATGTAGTATTACGATATAACGTATAACGATATACAGTATTACTTTATAACGTATTACGTTACAACGTATAACGTTATATAGTACTACGTTATAACGTATAACGTCATGTAATGTTACGTTACAACCCATAACGTTAAATGGTTATACGTTATAACGTATAACGTTATGTAGCATTACGTTATAACGTATAACGTTATGTAGCATTACGTTATAACGTATAACGTTATGTAGTATTACGATATAAGATATAACGTTATATGGTAATACGTTGTAACGTATAACGTTATGTAGCATTACGTTATAACGTATAACGTTATGTAGTATTACGCTATAAGATATAACGTTATATGGTAAAACGTTATAACGTATAACGTTATGTAGTATTGCGATATAAGATATAACGTTATATGGTTAAACGTTATAACGTATAACGATATGTAGTATTACGATATAACGTATAATATTATGTAGTATTACGATATAACGTATAACATTATGTTGTATTACGATATAAGGTAGATCGTTATGTAGTATTACGTTATAACGTATAACGTTATGTAGCATTACGATATAACGAATAACGTCATGTAGCATTACGATATAACGTACAACGTTATGTAGTATTACGATATAAGGTAGAACGTTATGTAGTATTACGTTATAACGTATAACGTTATATAGTATTACGATATAACGAATAACGTTATGTAGCATTACGATATAACGTATAACGTTATGTAGTACTACGTTACAACGTATAACGTTATATAGTATTACGATATTACGCATAACGTTATGTAGTATTACGTTATAACGTATAACATTATGTAGCATTATGATATAATGAATAACGTTATGTATCATTACGATATAACGTATAACGTTATGTAGTATTACGACACAACGTATAACGGTATGTGGTATTACTTTACAACGAATAACGTTATATGGTAAAACGTTATAACGTGTAACGTTATGTAGTATTACGATATAACGTATAACATTATGTAGTATTACGATATAACGTATAACATTATGTAGTATTACGATATAAGGTAGAACGTTATGTAGTATTACGTTATAACGTAAAACGTTATGTAGCATTACGTTATAGCGTATAACGTTATGTAGTATTTCGATATAACGTATTACGTTATGTAGCATTACGTTATAACGAATAACGTCATGTAGCATTACGATATAACGTACAACGTTATGTAGTATTACGATATAAGGTAGAACGTCATGTAGCATTACGATATAACGTATAACGTTATGTAGTATTACGATATAAGGTAGAACGTTATGTAGTATTACGTTACAACCTATAACGTTATATGGTAATACGTTATAACGTTTAACGTTATGTAGCATTACGTTATAACGTATAACGTTATGTAGTATTACGACATAACGTATAACGCTATGTAGTAGTACGATATAACGTTTATCGTTATATGGT
>NC_057778.1:5184-7686 GCF_014825855.1 Bombus pyrosoma | reverse complement strand
CTATATAACGTTATACGTTATATCGTAATGCTACATTACATTATACGTTATATCGTAATACTAGATATCGTTATACGTTATATCGTAACAGTACATATCGTTTTCGTTATATCGTAATGCCACATAACGTTATACGTTATAACGTAGTACTACATAACGCTGTACGTTATAATGTAATACTATATAACGTTATACGTTATAACGTAATACTATATAGCGTTATACGTTATATCGTAATGCTACATAACATTATACGTTATATCGTAATACTACATATCGATATACGTTATATCGTAACAGTACATATCGTTTTCGTTATATCGTAATGCTACATAACGTTATACGTTATAACGTAACACTATATAACGTCATACGTTATATCGTAATGCTACATTACATTATGCGTTATATCGTAATACTAGATAGCGTTATACGTTACATCGTAACAGTACATATCGTTTTCGTTTTATCGCAATGCTACATAACGTTATACGTTATGTCGTAATACTACATAACGTTATACGTTATAACGTAATGCTACATAACGTTATACGTTATAACGTATTATAACATATCGTTATATGCTGTATCGTAAAACTACATAACGTTATACGTTATATCGTAATGCTAGATAACGTTATACGTTATATCGTAATACTACATATCGTTATACGTTATAACGTTATACGTTATAATGTAACACTACAGAACGTTATACATTATAACGTGTTACTATATAACGTTATACGTTATATCGTAACACTACATATCGTTATGCGTAATATCGTAATACCATATAACGTTATACGTCATATGGTAATGCTACATGTCGTTATACGTTATAACGTATTACCATATATCGTTATCCGTTATATCGTAATACTATATAACATTATACGTTATGACGTAACACTACAGAAAGTTATACGTTATAACGTAATACTATATAACGTTATACGTTATATTGTAACACTGCGTATCGTTATGCGTAATATCGTAATACCATATAACGTTATACGTCATATGGTAACGCTACATATCGTTATACGTTATAACGTATTATTACATATCGTTATATGCTGTATCGTAAAACTACATATCGTTATACGTTATAACGTAATACTATATAACGTCATACGTTATATCGTAATGCTACATAACTTTAAACGTTATATCGTAACACTACATATCGTTATGCGTAATATCGTAATACCATATAACGTTATACGTCATATCGTAATGTTACAAAACATTATCCGTTATATCGTAATACTATATAACGTTATACGTTATACGTTGGAACGTAGTACTACATAACGTTATACGATATAACGTAATAGTACATAGCTTTATACGTTATATGGTAATATTATATAACGATATACGTTATATCGTAATACTACATAACGTTATACGTTATATCGCAATGCTACATTACATTATACGTTATATCGTAATACTAGATATCGTTATACGTTATATCGTAACAGTACATATCGTTTTCGTTATATCGTAATGCTACATAACGTTAAACGTTATAACGTAGTACTACATAACGCTGTACGTTATAATGTAATACTATATAACGTTATACGTTATAACGTAATACTATATAGCGTTATACGTTATATCGTAATGCTACATAACATTATACGTTATATCGTAATACTACATATCGTTACACGTTATATCGTAACAGTACATAACGTTATACGTGATATCGTAATACAACATGTCGTTATACGTTATATCGTAATGCTACATAACGTTATACGTTATATCGTAATACTATTAAACGTTATACGTTGTAACGTAGTACTACATATCGTTATACGTTATATCGTAATGCTACATAACGTTATACGCTTTATCGTAATACAACATGTCGTTATACGTTATGTCGTAATACCATATATCGTTATACGTTATATCGTAAAGCCACATAACGTTATACGTTATATCGTAATACTATAAAACGTTATACGTTGTAACGTAGTACTACATAACGTTATACGTTATATCGTAATGCTACATAACGTTATACGTTTTATCGTAATACAACATGTCGTTATACGTTATGTCGTAATACCATATATCGTTATACGTTATATCGTAATGCTACATAACGCTATACGTTATATCTTAATACCACATAGCGTTATACGTTATAACGTATTACCATATAACGTGATACATTATATCGTAATACTACATAACGTTATACGTTATAACGTATTACCATATAACTATACACGTTATGACGTAATACTACATAACGTTATACGTTATATTGTAATTCTACGTAACGTTATACGTTATAACGTAATGCTACATAACGTTATACGTTATAACATAATGCTACATAACGTTATACGTTATAACGTATTACCATTTAACGTTATAGGTTATAACGTAGTGCTACATAACGTTATACGTTATAACGTAATACGTAATAAAGTAATACTATATATCGTTAAACGTTATATCGTAATACTACATAAT
>NC_057778.1:0-4684 GCF_014825855.1 Bombus pyrosoma | reverse complement strand
ACACAACGTTATACGTTACAACGTAATGCTACATAACGTTATACGTTATATCGTAACGCTACAGAACCTTATACGTTATAAGGTAATGATACATAACGTTATACGTTATATCGCAATACTACATAACGTTATCCGATATATCGTAATACTACATAACGTTAAACGATATATCGTAATACTACATAACGTTATACGTTATATCGTAAAGCTACATAACGTTATACGTAATATCGTAATACTACATAGCGTTATACGTTATAACGTATTACCATATAACGATATACGGTATAACGCAATGCTACATAACGTTATACGGTATAACGTAATGCTACATAACGTTATACGTTATAACGTATTACCATATAACGATATACGGTATAACGTAAAGCTACATAACGTTATACGTTATAACGTAATGCTACTTAACGTTATACGTTATAACGTAATACTACATGACGTTATACATTATGACGTAATGCTACATAACGTTATACGTTATATCGTAAAGCTGCATAACGTTATACGCTATAACGTAATACTACTTAACGTTATACGTTATATCGTAATAATACATAACGTTATAAGTTATAACGTATTACCATACAACGTTATACGTTATAACGTAAAGCAACATAACGATATACGGTGTAACGTAATGCTACATAACGTTATACGTTATAACGTAAAGCTACATAACGTTATACGTTATAACGTATTGCTACATAACGTTATACGTTATAACGTAATACTACATAACGTTATACGTTATACGTTATGTCGTAAAGCTGCATAACATTATACGTTATAACGTGATACTACAAAACGTTATACGTTATATCGTAATACTACATAACGTTATGCGATATATCGTAATACTACATAACGTCAAACGATATATCGTAATACTACATAACGTTATACGTTATATCGTAAAGCTACATAACGTTATACGCAATATCGTAATACTACATAACGTTATACGTTACAACGTATTACCATATAACGATATACGGTATAACGTAATGCTACATAACGTTATACGTTATAACGTAAAGCTACATAACGTTATACGTTATAACGTAATGCTACATAACGTTATACGTTATATCGTAATACTACTTAACGTTATACGTTATAAAGTATTACCATATAACGTTATACGCTACAACGAAATTCTACATAACGTTATACGTTATACGTTATGTCGTAACGCTGCATAACGTTATACGTTATAACGTGATACTACAAAACGTTATACGTTATATCGTAATACTACTTAACGTTATACGTTATAACGTATTACCATATAACGTTATACGTTACAACGAAATACTACATAGCGTTATACGTTATAACGTTATACTACATAAGGTTATACGTTGTAACGTAATGCTTCTTAACGTTATACGTTATATCGTAACGCTACATAACGTTATACGTTATAACGTAAAGCTAAATAACGTTATACGTTATAAGGTAATGCTACATAACGTTATACGTTATAACGTAAAACTACACAACGTTATACGTTACAACGTAATACTACATAACGTTATACGTTATATCGCAATACTACATAACGTTATGCGATATATCGTAATACCACATAACGTTAAACGATATACCGTAATACTACATAACGTTATACGTTATATCGTAAAGCTACATAACGTTATACGTAATATCGTAATACTACATAACGTTATACGGTATAACGTTTTACCATATAACGTTAAACGATATAACGTTATACTACATAATGTTATACGTTATATCGTAATGCTACATAACGTTATACGCTCTAACGTAATTCTACATAACGTTATACGTTATAACGTAATGCTACATAACTTTATACGTTATAACCTAATGCTACATAACGTTATACGTTATAACGTAAAGCTATATAATGTTATACGTTATAACGTAATGCTACATAACGTTATACGTTATATCGTAATGATACATAACGTTATACGCCATATCGTAATACTACATAACGTCATACGTTATGTCGTAAAGCTATGTAACGGTATACGTTATAATGTATTACCATATAACGTTATACGTTATAACGTATTGCCATATAACGTTATACGTTATAACGTTGTACTACACAACGTTATACGTTACAACGTAATGCCGCATAACGTTATACGTTATATCGTAACGCTACAGAACCTTATACGTTATAAGGAAACGATACATAACGTTATACGTTATATCGCAATACTACATAACGTTATGCGATATATCGTAATACTACATAACGTCAAACGATATATCGTAATACTACATAACGTTATACTTTATATCGTAAAACTACATAACGTTATACGCAATATCGTAATACTACATAACGTTATACGTTACAACGTATTACCATATAACGATATACGGTATAACGTAATGCTACATAACGTTATACGTTATAACGTAAAGCTACATAACGTTATACGTCATAACGTAATGCTACATAACGTTGTACGTTATAACCTAATGCTACATAACGTTATAAGTTAGAACCTAATGCTACATAACGTTATACGCTATATCGAAATACTACATAACGTCATACGTTATATGTAAACCTACGTAGCGGTATACGTTATAATGTATTACCATATAACGTTATACGCTATAACGTAATACTACCCAACGTTATACGTTATAACGTTATACTACATAACATTATACGTTATAACGTAAAGCTACATAACGTTATACGTTATAACGTAATGCTACATAACGTTATACGTTATAACGTTATACTACATAACGTTATACGTTACATCGTAATACTACATAACGTTATACGTTATAACGCATTACCATATAACGTTATACGGTACAACGAAATACTACATAGCGTTATACATTATAACGTTATACTACATAACGTTATACGTTATAACGTATTACCATATATCGTTATACGTTATAACGTAAAGCAACATAACGATATACGGTATAACGTAATGCTACATAACGTTATACGTTATATCGTAAAGCTACGTAGCGGTATACGTTATAACGTATTGCCATATAACGTTATACGTTATAACGTTGTACTACACAACGTTATACGTTACAACGTAATGCTACATAACATTATACGTTATATCGTAACAATACAGAACCTTATACGTTATAAGGTAATGATACATAACGTTATACGTTATATCGCAATACTACATAACGTTATCCGATATATCGTAATACTACATAACGATAAACGATATATCGTAATACTACATAACGTTATACGTTATATCGTAAAGCTACATAACGTTATACGTAATATCGTAATACTATATAACGTTATACGGTAAAACGTTTTACCATATAATGTTAAACGATATAACGTTATACTACATAATGTTATACGTTATATCGTAATGCTACATAACGTTACACGCTCTAACGTAATTCTACATAACGTTATACGTTATAACGTAATGCTACATAACTTTATACGTTATAACCTAATGCTACATAACGTTATACGTTATAACGTAAAGCTATATAATGTTATACGTTATAACGTAATGCTACATAACGTTATACGTTATATCGTAATGATACATAACGTTATACGCCATATCGTAATACTACATAACGTCATACGTTATATCGTAAAGCTATGTAACGGTATACGTTATAATGTATTACCATATAACGTTATACGTTATAACGTGATTCTACACAACGTTATACGTCATAACGTAATGCTACATATGGTTATACGTTATAACGTATTGCCATATAACGTTATACGTTATAACGTTGTACTACACAACGTTATACGTTACAACGTAATGCTACATAACGTTATGCGATATATCGTAATACTACATAACGTTAAACGATATATCGTAATACTACATAACGTTATACGTTATATCGTAAGGCTACATAACGTTATACGCAATATCGTAATACTACATAACGTTATACGTTATAACCTAATGCTACATAACGTTATAAGTTATAACCTAATGCTACATAATGTTATACGTTATAACGTAATGCTACAAAACGTTATACGTTATATCGTAATGCTACATAACGTTATACGCTATATCGTAATACTACATAACGTCATACGTTATATGCAAAGCTACGTAGCGGTATACGTTATAATGTATTACCATATAACGTTATACGCTATAACGTAATACTACCCAACGTTATACGTTATAACGTTATACTACATAACGTTATACGTTATGACGTAAAGCTACATGACGTTATACGTTATAACGTAATGCTACATAATGTTATACGTTATAACGTTATACTACATAACGTTATACGTTATATCGTAATACTACATAACGTTATACGTTATAACGTATTACCATATAACGTTATACGTTATAACGTAAAGCAACATAACGATATACGGTATAACGTAATGCTACATAACGTTATACGTTATATCGTAAAGCTACGTAGCGTTATACGTTATAACGTATTGCCATGTAACGTTATACGTTATAACGTTGTACTACACAACGTTATACGTTACAACGTAATGCTACATAACGTTATACGTTATATCGTAACGCTACAGAACCTTATACGTTATAAGGTAATGATACATAACGTTATACGTTATATCGCAATACTACATAACGTTATCCGATATATCGTAATACTACATAACGTTAAACGATATATC
>NC_057777.1:12126251-12128079 GCF_014825855.1 Bombus pyrosoma | reverse complement strand
ATTGGAACTTTCTCGATGACTGTACCGTGTAAATAACGAACAAACACAATCATAATAGAATTATCAATTCGTTCATCATTCTGTTATTTATGCGAACGCCTTGTAAAGTTATTCATTGAGTAATTTATACCGGGTGTCTCAGCAATCGTATTTTATGTTTTAAAAGTATTCTACGCTTAGTAAAGAGTTATCCCGTTGATCGTGGATTCGTTTGAACCCAAGAACCTTGTTAATAGCGTTCGTTAAACTTCGTAAAAGTCATTAGCCAAGCAACGCTTAATCAGAATCAAAGCAAAAATATCGAAGACGTTACAGAAATCAAAGAAATGCTAAAACAATCCATTAAAAGTACAGAGATGCTAGGAAAAATGGTAAATTAAAAATGGTGAATTAAACACAACACTAAGGCAACAAGTACAACAAACAACAATCATGTTACAATTACTCACAAACTTGCTAAGTAAAAAATAGAGTGGAACATGCTGAAAATAGCAGCCTGGAACTCCAATGGCTTGCAACAGCGAGCCCACGAAACTAAAACATTCTTGTATAAAAATAATATTGATATACTACTTGTCTCAGAAACACATTTCACTCTAAAAAGTTACATGAGAATACCGTATTACACTATCTACGATACCAAACACCCCTCAGGTAAAGCACATGGAGGAACTGCAGTAATAATAAAAAATAACATCAAGCATCACCTACATAGTCAAACAAATCAAGAACACCTACAAGCAACCACTGTCACAATACAAACCAATGACAATTACTTTCAGATATCAGCAGTATATGCACCACCGAGACACAAAATGACGCTTAAAAAATGGGAAGAGTACTTCCAATCCTTAGGCGACAAATATATCGCAGCAGGAGACTTTAATGCGAAGCACACGTTATGGGGTTCGAGAATTAATACACCGAGAGGCAGAACGCTAAAAAAAAATTAGAAATAGCAACCTCAATGTGCTACCTACAGGAAGACAAACGTACTGGCCGACAGACTTCAATAAAACAGTCTAATTACATGTCTGGAGAATTCTCTAATTCGAGAAGTATTTGCAGTTTATGGCTGGGTCTTGGAAAGGTCCTTGAGTTCATTAGGCGCTCTTAAGAATAATGGAGAAAGCGGACAGTCATCAGATGGGAAAATCTAACACATGTCCATCGTAAAAGGCTGTTTTTCGTCAGGAGCAAAGTCCACCGCCGCTCTACGTTGGTGGGAGACTTCTGCATATCCTGTTCATTAGAGTGGTCATCACCAATCAGCATCGCGGATCGTTACCCTCACTTCCTGGACAAAAAGTGTGAATAACGAATCCGCGTTCTTCGGTCAAAGGACACACCCACACCAAGCTTTCCTCCGAGATACCTTAAGGGCAGCTCAGCAGTTCAGTTCAGTTTCTCTCCAAGTCTCCTTCTGATTCTAACTCTGATTCTCAGTCTCACTCTGATTCTCAGTCCAGTTCAGTTTCTCGCTCTCTCCAAATCATTCTAATTCCGACTCCGATTTCTCATTCCAACTCCAATTCCGAGTCCAGTACAATTCTCGGGCAGTTCCAGTTCAGCACTTATCGAGCAAGTGGTCAAGCAGTCATCACCACGTCTCTCTCGGTCAAGTCATCATCAAGTGTTCGGTTGAATACAGTCAGTCAACGCAACGATACTAAAAGAGTCTCAGGTCGTACTCACTCGTCGTTGTTCGCACAAGCATTCACTATTGTATCACCGAAGTTGTTGGATCGATTAAATATATAGTAACCTGTCAACCGCAGCGTTATTTCAATTAATCACCCTTATTATCCCACAAGAAATAAGGGATCGT
>NC_057777.1:12123587-12125751 GCF_014825855.1 Bombus pyrosoma | reverse complement strand
ATAACGTTATATACTATTACGTTATAACGTTTAACGTCATATAGTATTACGTTATAACGTATAACGTTATGTAGTATTACGTTATATGGTATAACGTTATATGGTTATACGTTATAACGTATAACGTTATGTACTATTACGATATAACGTATAACGTTATGTAGCATTACGTTATAACGTATAACGTTATATGGTAATATGTTTTAACGTATAACGTAATGTAGTATTACGATATCACATATAACGTTATATAGTATTACGTTATAACGTATAACGTTATATGGTTATACAACGTTATATACTATTACCTTATAACGTATAACGATACATGGTGTTACGTTATAACGTGTAACGTTATATACTATTACGTTATAACGTTTAACGTTATATAGTATTACGTTATAACGTATAACGTTATATGAAATTACGTTATAACGTATAACGTTATTTGGTAATACGTTATAACGTATAACGTTATGTAGTATTACGATATGACGTATAACGTTATATGGTATTACAATATAACGTACACCGTTATGTGTTAATACGTTATAACGTATAACGTTCTGTAGTATTACGATATGACGTATAACGTTATATAGTATTACGTTATAACGTATAACGTTATATAGTATTACGTTATAACGTATAACGTTATGTAGCATTATGTTATAACGGATAACGTTATATACTATTACGTTATAACGTATAACGTTATATAGTTTTGCGTTATAACGTATAACGTTATGTAGTATTACGTTTTAACGTATAACGTTATATTCTATTACGTTATAACGTATAACGTTATATAGTTTTACGTTATAACGTATAACGTTATGTAGTATTACGTTTTAACGTATAACGTTACGTAGTGTTACGTTTCAACGTATAACATTATGTAGCATTACGTTATATCCTATAACGTTATATGGTAATACGTTATAACGTTTAACGTTATGTAGTTTTACGACATAACGAATAACGTTATGTAGCATTGCGCTATAACGTATAACGTTATGTAGTATTACGCTTTTACGTATAACGTTATCTAGCATTACGTTATACCGTATATCGTTATGTAGTATTACGATATAACGTATAACGTTATATAGTGTTACGTTATAACGTATAACGTTATATGGTAATATGTTATAACGTGTAACGTTATGTAGTATTACGATATGACGTATAACGTTATGTGGTATTACGTTATAACGTATAACGTTATGTAGTATTGCGTTTCAACGTATAACGTTACGTAGTATTTCGTTATAACGTATAACGTTATATGGTAATACGTTATAACGTATAACATTATGTAGTCATACAACAGTTCTTCCCGGGCTACCGAGGTAAACAGACGTGTGCTCCGGTGTAGTGATCTGAGAATTATCTTAGTGCTAAGTAAAATTAGCGATTAGTGATAGTGAAGCGAAGCCCAACAATGCAGCAACAGATACCAGCAATTAAAATTGCAACAAGAGGTGACAGATATTATATAAATAGGTTGGTGGATTTACCAGCCCTAAAGCAACAACAACAAGTCAATAATAATCAAAATATGGACATAGAAGAAATGAAGGAGCAGCGAAGACTGGAGACTGTACAGTCAAGATAATGAAAAATATTATCAGGATGAAAACTGGAAGATATCAAAAAACAACAAAAAGCGTAAAATAATTCCAGGCACAAGTGCCGCAGGAAAACCAGATACAGAAAAGCAGCGATGGCTGCAAGTATTACCATTAAGAAATTCGTTCAGCTCATTAACAGAAGAAACAGACGTTGATCCGTCAAATAAAGCTACAACTCACGCAAGTCATATTACAAAACCGCCACCAATATTTGTCGAGGCACAAATAATAGACCCACTTATTGAATTATTAAATAATATAGTCGATAATGACAATTATACAATAAAACAAACAAAACTTGATCAAGTAGAGATTCAAAGAAACACCCCTCAGGTTTATAGGAATGTAATAAAAGCATTAAAGGAAAAAAATGCTATATACCACACATATCAGCTAAAAACGGAAAGAAGCTACAAGATAGTTATAAGAGGACTGCATCCAAAAATCAGCACGAAAAAGTTAAGTGATGAACTAGCAAAAATTGGACATCAAACAAGAACAATAAACAATATTACAAAATACGATACAAA
>NC_057777.1:12122054-12123087 GCF_014825855.1 Bombus pyrosoma | reverse complement strand
GTAAATGGAATAAATACTAAACGACGCAATTCCACAGCCTAACCACACACTATGTGGAAAGTACGTCGTGCACGATACGCTAACTCATCGTCAGTCGCTTACAAATTATTATAAAATCAATGGTCATCGTACTCATTGCCTTTCTCTCATCCAAGTAGCACCTGAGCATGTGAGTGAGATCCTGGCATTGAATATAGAACGGGTTATACCTGAAAATCCTAACTAAAAAAACGTATTAGTGCATTTAATTTGTATCTAACGGACTAATCTTCCTTCATTTTACATTTTCGAACTTTATCTCTATTACTATCACTGTATAGTCTGGGTTATTAATTTTATAATTTACCGAAATACTAATATTGAATTTATTTATAGAAAACAGCATAAATAAGATCAACGCAATATAATGATTCATTCAAATAATTGGCTCTATGAACTATTGAAATTCCATTACAAAAGAGACAAATTGACAATGAATAAGAAATCTATTTAATAACTGACTCAAAGTTACATATTATTGCAAACAATCTCAGGCAATTCCTTCGTCAAAGCACATTTTCGAGAATATAAAAGCAGTGTTCAAAACTTGTTGCTTTGATTCCAAAATTTGCCTGTCGCGAAATTTCTTCTTGTACATAAAATTCCACATTTGTACGGCAGAACTGAACTTTACTATCCCTATATGTATATTTTAAATTAATACTCAAATTCAAAAATTTTTATATTGTTTATTTTTTAATTTTACAATTTGTCCAGTGGGACATTAGGTAAAATGTTATAACATATGATTGAATAGCATGTGGATGGTTACCCCCAGCGGGGTGCCATCTTCGTGTTTTTTAGTTTATATCCTTTATGAGATCAGCTGGGTGTTTCCTTTTTAGTCTTCTTTCTATTCTTGTGTTGATCGTTTCCGTAGCCAGCCTGTTTGGGTGTGTTGTTATTCTTTCTCTGTACCTTTCCGCGTATCTGGTGATCTCCTCCTTGACCGTTGGTATTCCCAGGTCCTTCCGTATATCCTCGTTTCTAACGT
>NC_057777.1:12120326-12121554 GCF_014825855.1 Bombus pyrosoma | reverse complement strand
AACGTATAACGCCGTGTAGTGTTACGTTATAACGTATAACGATATATGGTAATACGTTATAACGTATAACGTTATGTAGCATTACGATGTAACGTATAACTTTATGCAGCACTACGATATAACGTATAACGTTATATGGTAATACGTTATGACGTATAACGTTATGTAGTATTACGGTATAACGTATATCGTTATGTAGTATTAAGGTATAACGTGTAACGTTATGTAGCATTACGATATAACGTATAACGTTATGTAACATTACGTTATAACGTATAACGTTATATGGTAATACGTAATGACGTATAACGTTATGTACTATTACGGTATAACGTGTAACGTTATGTAGCATTACGATATAACCTATAACGTTATATAGCATTACGTTATAACGTATAACGTTATATGGTAATACGTTATGACACATATCGTTATGTAGTATTAATGTATAACGTGTAACGTTATGTGGCATTACGATGTAACGTATAACGTTATCTAGCAATACGGTATAACGTATAACGTTATGTAGTATTACGGTATAACGTATAACGTTATGTAGTATTACGGTATAACGTATAACGTTATGTAGCATTACGATATAACGTATAACGTATAACGTTATATGGTAATACGTTATGACATATATCGTTATGTACTATTAAGGTATAACATGTAACGTTATGTAGCATTACGTGATAACGTATAACGTTATATGGTAATACGTTATGACGTACAACGTTATGTACTATTACGGTATAACGTATAACGTTATGTACCATTACGTTATAACGTATAACGTTGTGTAGTGATACGATATAACGTATAACGTTATATGGTAATACGTTATGATGTATAACGTTATGTAGCATTACGGTATAACGTATAACGTTATGTAGCATTACGATATAACGTATAACGTATAACGTTTTATGGTAATACGTTATGTAGTATTAAAGTATAACGTGTTACGTTATGTAGCATTACGTGATAACGTATAACGTTGTGTAGTGATACGATATAACGTATAACGTTATATGGTAATACGTTATGATGTATAACGTTATGTAGCATTACGGTATAACGTATAACGTTATGTAGCATTACGATATAACGTATAACGTATAACGTTTTATGGTAATACGTTATGTAGTATTAAGGTATAACGTGTTACGTTATGTAGCATTACGTGATAACGTATAACGCCGTGTAGTGTTACGTTATAACGTAT
>NC_057777.1:12118638-12119826 GCF_014825855.1 Bombus pyrosoma | reverse complement strand
TTATAACGTAATACCATATAACGTTATACGTTATAACGTAATACTACATGATGTTATACCTTATAACGTAATACTACATGGCGTTATACGTTATAACGTAATACTACATAACGTTATACGTTATATCGTAATACTATATAAGGTTATATGTTATAACGCAATACTACATAACGTTATACGTTGTAACGTAATACTACATGAAGTTTTACGATATAACGTAATACTACATAACGTTAGACGCTAAGACGTAATACTACATAACGTTATACGTTACATCGTAATACTATATAACGGTATACGTTGTAACGTAATAGTACCTAACGTTATACGTTATACCGTAATACTACATGACGGTATACGTTATATCGTAATACTGTATAACGTTATACGTTGTAACGTAATACTACATAACGTTATACGTTATAACGTAATACTACATGATGTTATGCGTTATAACGTAATAATTACACGATGTTATACGTTATATCGTAATACTACATAACGTTATACGTTATAACGTAATACTACATGACGTTATACGTTATATCGTAATAATACATAACGTTATACGTTATAACGTAATACTACATGAAATTATACCTTATAACGCAATACCATATAACGTTATACGTTATATCGTAATAGTATATAACGTTATAAGTTATAACACAATACTCCATAACGTTATACGTTATAACGTAATACTACATGATGTTATACCTTATATCTTAATACTACATGGCGTTATACGTTATAACGTAATACTACATAACGTTATACCTTACAACGTAAGTCTACATGACGTTATAAGTTATAACGTAATACAACATAACGTTGTGCCTTATAACGTAATACTACATGGCGTTATAAGTTATAACGTAATACTACATAACGTTATACGTTATAACGTAATACTACGTGAAGATATACGTTATAACGTAATACTACATGAAGTTATACGTTAAAACGTAATACTACATGACGTTATGCGTTATATCGTAATACTATATAAGGTTATAAGTTATAACGCAATACTACATAACGTTATACGTTAAAACGAAATACTACATAACGTTATACGTTATGACGTAATACTACTTGACGTTATAATTTATAACGTATTACCACATAACATTATACGTTGTAACGTAATACTACATAACGTTATACGTTATAACGTAATGCTAC
>NC_057777.1:12116877-12118138 GCF_014825855.1 Bombus pyrosoma | reverse complement strand
CATAAGGTATTACCATATAACGTTATACATTATAACGTAATGCTATATAACGTTATACGTTATATCGTAATGCTACATAACGTTATACGTTATACCGTAATGCTACAGCACGTTATACGTTACACCGTAATACTATATAACGTTATACGTTATAATGTTGTGCTATATAACGTTATACGTTATATCGTAATGCTACATATCGTATTACGTTATACCGTAATGCTACATAACGTTATACGTTGCATCGTAATACTATATAACGTTATACGTTATAACGTATTACCATACACCGTTATACGTTATAAGGTAACACTACATAACGGTATACGTTATAGCGTAATGCTACATAACGTTATACGTTATACCGTAATACTACATAACGTTATACGTCATAAAGTATTACCATATAACGTTATACGTTATATCGTAATGCTACATAACGTTATACGTTATAACGTTATGCTATGTAACGTTATTCGTTATACCGTAATGCTACATAACGTTATACGTTATACCGTAATGTTACATAACGTTATACGTTACATCGTTATACTATATATCGTTATACGTTATAACGTATTACCATACACCGTTATACGGTATAAGGTAACACTACATAACGGTATACGTTATAACGTAATGCTACATAACGTTATACGTTATACCGTAATACTACATAACGTTATACGTCATAAAGTATTACCATATAACGTTATACGTTATAACGTAATGGTACATAACGTTATACGTAATATCGTAATACTACATATCGTTAAATTTTATAACGTATTACCATATATCGGTATACGTTATAACGTAACACTACATAACGTTATACGTTATAACGTAATGCTATATAACGTTATACGTAATACCGTAATACTACATAACGCTATACGTTATATCGTATCACCATATAACGTTATACGTTATTTCGTAATGCTATATAACGTTATGCGTTATACCGTTATGCTATATATCGTTATACGTTATACCGTAATGCTGCGTAACGTTATACGTTATACCGTAATAGTACATAACGTTATACGTCATAACGTATTACCATATAACGTTATACGTTTCATCGTAATACTACATAGCGATATACGTTATAACGTAATGGTACATAACGTTATACGTTATATCGTAATACTACATATCGTTATACTTTATAACGTATTACCATATATCGGTATACGTTATACCGTAATGCTACATAACGTTATACGTTATATCGTAATGCTACATAACGTTATACGTT
>NC_057777.1:12114204-12116377 GCF_014825855.1 Bombus pyrosoma | reverse complement strand
TATAACCTAATATGGTAATACGTAATGACGTATAACGCTATGTAGTATTACGGTATAACGTATAACGTTATGTAGCATTACGATATAACGTATAACGTTATATAGCATTACGTTATAATGTATAACGTTATGTGGTAATACGTTATGACGTATAACGTTATGTAGTATTACGGTATAACGTGTAACGTTATATAGCATTGCGTTATAACGTGTAACGTTATATGGTAATACGTAATGACGTATAACGTTATGTAGTATTACGGTATAAGGTATAACGTTATATGGTAATACGTAATGTCGTATAACGTTATGTAGTATTACGGTATAACGTGTAACGTTATATAGCATTACGTTATAACGTATAACGTTATATGGTAATACGTAATGACGTATAACGTTATATAGCATTACGCTATAATGTATAACGTAATATGGTAATACGTTATGACGTATAACGTTATGTACTATTACGGTTTAACGTATAACGTTATGTAGCATTACGATATAACGTATAGCGTTATGTAGCATTACGTTATAACGTATAACGTTATATGGTAATATGTTATGACGTACAACGTTATGTACTATCACGGTATAACGTATAACTTTATGTACCATTACGTTGTAACGTATAACGTTGTGTAGTGTTACGATATAACGTATGACGATATATGGTAATACGTTATAGCGTATAACGTTATGCAGCACTACGATATAACGTATAACGTTATATGGTAATACGTTATGACATATATCGTTATGTAGTGTTAAGGTATAACGTGTAACGTTATGTAGCATTACGATATAACGTATAACGTTATATAGCATTACGTTATAACGTATAACGTTATATGGTAATACGTAATGACGTATAACGTTATGTAGTATTACGGTATAAGGTATAACGTTATATGGTAATACGTAATGTCGTATAACGTTATATAGCATTACGTTATATCGTGTAACGTTATATGGTAATACGTAATGACGTATAACGTTATATGGCATTACGTTATAACGTATAACGATATGCAGCACTACGATATAACGTATAACGTTATATGGTAATGCGTTATGACATATATCGTTATGTAGTATTAAGGTATAACGTGTAACGTTATGTAGCATTACGATATAACGTATAACGTTATATAGCATTACGTTATAACGTATAACGTTATATGGTAATACGTAATGACGTATAACGTTATGTAGTATTACGGTATAAGGTATAACGTTATATGGTAATACGTAATGTCGTATACCGTTATGTAGTATTACGGTATAACGTGTAACGTTATATAGCATTACGTTATAACGTATAACGTTATATGGTAATACGTAATGACGTATAACGTTATATAGCATTACGTAATAATGTATAACGTAATATGGTAATACGGTATGACATATATCGTTATGTAGTATTAAAGTATAACGTGTAACGTTATGTAGCATTACGATATAACGTATAACGTTATATAGCATTACGTTATAACGTGTAACGTTATATGGTAATACGTAATGACGTATAACGTTATATGGCATTACGTTATAACGTATAACGTTATGCAGCACTACGATATAACGTATAACGTTATAGGGCAATGCGTTATGATATATATCGTTATGTAGTATTAAGGTATAACGTGGAACGTTATGTAGCATTACGATATAACGTATAACATTATATAGCATTACGTTATAACGTATAATGTTATATGGTAATACGTTATAACGTATAACGTTATGTAGTATTACGGTATAAGGTATAAAGTTCTATGGTAATACGTAATGACGTATAACGTTATGTAGTATTACGGTATAACGTGTAACGTTATATAGCATTACGTTATCACGTATAACGTTATATGGTAATACGTAATGACGTATAACGTTAAGTAGTACTAATGTATAACGTGTAACGTTTTGTAGCATTACGATATAACGTATAACGTTATGTAGTAATACGGCATAACGTGTAACGTCATGTAGCATTACGATATAACCTATATGGTTATATAGCTTTACGTTATAACGTATAACGTTATATGGTAATACGTTATGACATATATCGTTATGTAGTATTAATGTATAACGTGTAACGTTATGTACCATTACGTTATAACGTATAACGTTGTGTAGTGTTACGTTATAACGTATAACGATATAT
>NC_057777.1:12112471-12113704 GCF_014825855.1 Bombus pyrosoma | reverse complement strand
ATTGTTCGGTCTGAAGGACCTTCTAGAATTTCCTAAGATTTATGGTCGGTTCCTAAGAGTACTGAGGGCACGCGATGAGGACGTGCGGACATCTGGTTGCCATCCGGCCAGCGGTGTGTGGCCTGGTCTAGGTATTGTGTGGCCTGGTCTAGGTATTGTGTCGCCCGACGTAACATCCTCCCGCCGTTGAGAGGGTAGCGATCAAAATTAGCGAAGTGTGGTGTTGTTTGAAGTTCACATCCTATTTTGTTTTGATTGCTGGTGGTTCGAGTTTCTCCAGATCGGGTTGAATTGGGAGCGGGACAAGCCTTTTGACGCCTCGATCCAAAATGCTCTTTTGCTGTCTGGACGGTAGGCGTCCGGATGACTGCATCAGGGCCTGGGTTGACCTTGCTTACGCGGCCCAGAGGCCACTGCATTGAAGGCACGTTGTCCTCTCTGAGGATGATGATTGTGCCTTCCTGGATGCTGTGTCCACCCTTGCTCCATTTGGTACGGTTGGTCAGCTCGTTCAAGTACTCCTTGTGCCAGCGGTTCCAAAAATGCTGTTTGAGCTGCTGGATATGCTGCCATCTGGAGAGCCGGCTGGATGGAATGTCCCTGAAATCTCGCTCACGCAAACTCATTAGTGAATCGCCAATGAGGAAATGTCCGAGAGTGAGGGCTAGCCAAGTGCATAATTGACTGATGCACATGATTAATAACGGACTACCTAAAACCTCTCGTGACAATGGGCAAGCAGAGAGTCCTGCCTCTTCGTTGTATTTTACGGTAAAGGGTACCTGATCGTAGTTCGTACGTATTCGCAATATCTTCCGCAAGCTCATCGTTTTGCAATTTATTGGCGATTTCTGTAATTTGGGGATCGCGACGTTGTTCCGCTAACAGCCAATCTTCGGAGATTTCAGTTGGATTAATTTCCTTCTCTTCGATTTTGTTGATCGTACGGCGATCCAAGTCTACGGGGTTCCGCGAAAAGAAATCTACGTGGGCGATTCGTTTACGTTCTCGGTACATAATGTCGAAGGTAAAAGTTCCTAAGTAAGCCCACTACTTGTAAACTATGTCGTTTAAATTCACTTTATTGCTAGATGCCTACGAAGAGTTACAGTCGATAACAACAAGAAGTTCTCGTCCATGTAGATGGTGTCGAAAATGTTTGACGGCGTTTACAACTGCTAAAGTCTCTAGTTCATAGGAATGGTATCTAGATCCCGCAGGGCTAGTACTTTT
>NC_057777.1:12110538-12111971 GCF_014825855.1 Bombus pyrosoma | reverse complement strand
ATCGTTATGTAGTATTTAGATATAACGTTTATCGTTATGTAGCATTACGATATAACGTATAACGTTATGTAGCAGTACGATATAACGTATAACGTTATGTAGTATTACGGAATAACGTATAACGTTATATAGCATTACGATATAACGTATAACGTTATGTAGTATGACGGTATAACGTATAACGTTATGTAGCATTACGGTATAACGTATAACGTTATGTAGCAATACGATATAACGTATAACGTTATATAGCATGACGTTATAACGTATAACGTTATGTGGCATTACAATGTAACGTATAATGTTATATGGTTATACGTTATAACACATAACGTTATGTAGTAGTACGATGAAACGTATAACGTTATGTAGCATTACGATATAACGTATAACGTTATAGGGTAATACGTTATGACGTATATGGTTATGTAGTGTTACGGTATAACGTATAACGTTATGTAGCATTACGTTATAACGTATAACGTTATGTAGTGTTACGATATAACGTATAACGATATATGGTAATAATATAACGTATAACGTTATGTAGTGTTAAGGTATAACGTGTAACGTTATGTAGCATTACGATATAACGTATAACGTTATATAGCATCACGTTATAAGGTATAACGTTATGCAGTATTGCGTTATAACGTTTAACGTTATATGGTAATACGTTATGACGTATAACGTTATATGGTAATACTTTATAACGTATAACGTTATGTAGCATTACAATATAACGTATAATGTTATATAGCATCACGTTATAAGGTATAACGTTATGCAGTATTGCGTTATAACGTTTAACGTTATATGGTAATACGTTATGACGTATAACGTTATATGGTAATACGTTATAACGTATAACGTTATGTAGCATTACAATATAAGGTATAATGTTATATGGTAATACGCTATGACATATATCGTTATGTAGTATTAAGGTATAACGTTTATCGATATGTAGCATTACGATATAACGTATAACGTTATGTAGCATTAGTATATAACGTACAACGTTATGTAGTATTACGGTATTGCGTATAACGTTATATAGCATTACGATATAACGTATAACGTTATGTAGTATTACGGTATAACGTATAACGTTATGTAGCATTACGTTATAACGTATAACGTTATGTAGTGTTACGGTATAACGTATAACGTTATGTAGCATTACGATATAACGTATAACGTTATATAGCATGACGTTATAACGTATAACGTCATGTAGCATTACAATATAAGGTATTACGTTATATAGTAATACGCTATGACATATATCGTTATGTAGTATTACGATGAAACGTATAAAGTTATGTAGCATTACGGTATAACGTATAACGTTATGTAGCATTACGATATAACGTATAACGTTTTACAGCATGACGTTATAACGTATAGCGGTATGTAGTGTTACGTTATAA
>NC_057777.1:12107940-12110038 GCF_014825855.1 Bombus pyrosoma | reverse complement strand
TACGTCATAACGTAGTATATATAACGTTATAAGTCATAACGTATTACTATATAACGTTATACGTTATATCGTAATACTGTATAAGGTTATACGTTATAACGTCATACCATGTAACGTTATACGTTATATCATAATACTACATATCGTTATACGTCAAAGCGTAGTACTATACAACGTTATATGTTATATCGTGATACTAAACAACGTTATACGTCATAACGTAATACTATACAACGTTTTACGTCATAACGTAGTACTATATAACGTTATACGTTATATCATCATACTACAGAACGTTATACGTGATAACGTAGTACTATATGTCGTTATACGTTATAACGTAATACTATACAACGCTATACGCCATAACGTAGTGCTATATAACGTTATATGTTATATCGTAATACCGTATAACGTCATACGCTATTTCGTAATAGCATATAACGTTATACGTTATATAATAATACTGCCAAATGTTATACGTCATAACTTAATACAATACAACGTTACACGTCATAACGTACTACTATATAACGATATACGTTATATCATCATACTACAGAACGTTATACGTTATAACGTAATACTATATAACGTTATACGTCATAACGTAGTACTATATAACGTTATACGCTATATCGTAACAGCATATAGCGTTATACGTTATATCATCATACTACGGAACGTTATATATCATAACGTTGTATATATAACGTTATAAGTCATAACGTATTACTATATAACGTTATACGTTATATCGTAATACTGTATAAGGTTATACGCTATAACGTCATACCATGTAAGGTTATACGTTATATCATAATACTTCATATCGTTATACGTCAAAGCGTAGTACTATATAACGTTATATGTTATATCGTAATACCGTATAACGTTATACGCTATATCGTAGTAACATATAACGTTATATGTTATATCATAATACTGCACAACGTTATACGTCATAACGTAATACTATACAACGTCATACGTCATAACGTAGTACTATATAACGTTATATGTTCTATCGTGATACAGTATATCGTTATACGCTATATCGTAGTAGCATATAACGTTATATGTTATATCGTAATGCTACACAACGTTATACGTCATAACGTATTACTATATAACGTTATACGATATATCGTAGTACTGCATAAGGTTATACGTTATAACGTAGTTTCATGTAACGTTATACGTTATATCATAATACTACACATCGTTATACGTCATAGCGTAGTAATACACAACGTTATATGTTATACCGTAATACCGTATAACGTTATACGCTATATCGTAGTAACATATAACGTTATATGTTATATCGTAATACTACACAACGATATACGTCATAACGTAATACTATACAACGTTATACGTCACAACGTAATACTATACAACGTTATACGTCATAACGTAGTACTATATAACGTTATATGTTATATCGTGATACCGTATAACGTTATACGCTATATCGTAGTGCTATATAACGTTATACGTTATATCATCATACTACAGAACGTTATACGTCATAACGTGGTATATATAACGTTATAAGTCATAACGTATTACTATATAACGTTATACGTTATATCGTAATACTGTATAAGGTTATACGTTATAACGTCATACCATGTAACGTTATACGTTATATCATAATACTACACATCGATTTACGTCATAACGTAGTACTATATGTCGTTATACGTTATAACGTAATACTATATATCGTTATACGTTACAAAGTAATACTATACAACGTTATACGTCATAACGTAGTACTATATAACGTTATATGTTATATCGTAATACCGTATAACGTCATCCGCTATATCGTAATAGCATACAACGTTATACCTTATATCATAATACTGCCAAATGTTACACGTCATAACTTAATACAATACAACGTTATACGTCATAACGTATTACTATATAACGTTATACGTTATATCATCATACTACAGAACGATATACGTCATAACGTAGTACTATATAACGTTATATGTTATATCGTAATACCGTATAATGTTATACGCTATATCGTAGTAACATATAACGTTATACGTTATATCATAATACTGCACAACGTTAT
>NC_057777.1:12106397-12107440 GCF_014825855.1 Bombus pyrosoma | reverse complement strand
TATACGTCATAACGTATTACTATATAACGTTATACGATATATCGTAGTACTGCATAAGGTTATACGTTATAACGTAGTACCATGTAACGTTATACGTTATATCATAATACTACACATCGTTATACGTCATAGCGTAGTACTACACAACGTTATATGTTATACCGTAATACCGTATAACGTTATACGCTATATCGTAGTAGCATATAACGTTATATGTTATATCGTAATACTACACAACGTTATACGTCATAACGTAATACTATACAACGTTATACGTCACAACGTAATACTATACAACGTTATACGTCATAACGTAGTACTATATAACGTTATATGTTATATCGTGATACCGTATAACGTTATACGCTATATCGTAGTAGCACATAACGTTATACGTTATATCATCATACTACAGAACGTTATACGTCATAACGTAGTATATATTAAGTTATAAGTCTTTACGTATTGCTATATAACGTTATATGTTATATCGTAATACTGTATAAGGTTATACGTTATAACGTCATACCATGTAACGTTATACGTTATATCATAATATTACACATCGTTATATGTCATAACGTAATACTATTCAACGTTATACGTCATAACGTAGTACTATAAAACGTTATATGTTATATCATAATACCGTATAACGTTATACGCTATAACGTAATAGCATATAACGTTATACGTTATATCATCAAACTACAGAACGTTATACGTCATAACGTAGTACTATATGTCGTTATACGTTATAGCGTAATACTATATATCGTTATACGATACAACGTAATACTATACAACGTTATACGTCATAACGTATTACTATATAACGTTATATGTTATATCGTAATACCGTATAACGTTACACGCTATATCGTAATAGCATATAACGTTATACGTTATGTCATCATACTACAGAACGTTATACGTCATAACGTGGTATATATAACGTTGTAAGTCATAATGTATTACTATATAACGTTATACGTTATATCGTAATACTGTATAAGGTTATACGTTATAACGTCATACCATGT
>NC_057777.1:12102822-12105897 GCF_014825855.1 Bombus pyrosoma | reverse complement strand
CGTCATAACGTAGTACTATATAACGTTATATGTTATATCGTAATACCGTATAACGTTATACGCTACATCGTAGTAACATATAACGTTATACGTTATATCATAATACTGCACAACGTTATACGTCATAACGTAATACTATACAACGTCATACGTCATAACGTAGTACTGTACAACGACATACGTCATAACGTAGTACTATGTAACGTTATATGTTATATCGTAATACCGTATAACGTTATACGCTATATCGTAATAACGTATAACGTTATATGTTATATCGTAATACCATATAACGTTATACGCTATATATCGTAATACCATATAACGTTATACGCTATATCGTAATACTATACAACGTTATGCGTCATAACGTAGTACTATATAACGTTATATGTTATATCGTAATACCGTATTACGTTATACGCTATAACGTAATAGCATATAACGTAATAGCATATAACGTTATACGTTATATCATCATACTACAGAACGTTATACGTCATAACGTAGTATATATAACGTTATAAGTCATAAGGTATTACTATATAATGTTATTCGTTATACTGTAATACTATGTAAGGTTATACGTTATAATGTCATACCATGTAACGTTCTACGTTATATCATAATACTACACATCGTTTTACGTCATAACGTAGTACTATATGTCGTTATACGTTATAACGTAATACTATATATCGTTATACGTTACAACGTAATACTATACAACGTTATACGTCATAACGTAGTACTATATAACGTTATATGTTATATCGTAATACCGTATAACGTCATACGCTATATCGTAATAGCATATAACGTTATACGTTACATCATAATACTGCCCAATGTTATACGTCATAACTTAATACAATACAACGTTCTTCGTCATAACGTATTACTATATAACGTTATATGTTATATCGTAATATCGTATAACGTTATACGCTATATCGTAATAGCATATAACGTTATACGTTATATCATCATACTACAGAACGTTATACTTCATAACGTGGTATATATAACGTTATAAGTCATAACGTATTACTATATAACGTTATACGTTATATCGTAATACTGTATGAGGTTATACGTTATAACGTCATACCATGTAACGTTATACGTTATATCATAATACTACACAACGTTTTACGTCATAACGTAGTACTATATGTCGTTATACGTTATAACGTAATACTATATATCGTTATACGTTACAAAGTAATACTATACAACGTTATACGTCATATCGTAGTACTATATATCGTTATATGTTATATCGTAATACCGTATGACGTCATACGCTATATCGTAATAGCATATAACGTTATACGTTATATCATAATACTACACACCGTTTTACTTCATAACGTAATGCTATATGCCGTTATACGTTATAACGTAATACTATATATCGTTATACGTTACAACGTAATACTATACAACGTTATACGTCATAACGTAGTACTATATAAAGTTATATGTTATATCGTAATACCGTATAACGTCATACGCTATATCGTAATAGCATATAACGTTATACGTTACATCATAATACTGCCCAATGTTATACGTCATAACTTAATACAATACAACGTTATTCGTCATAACGTATTACTATATAACGTTATATGTTATATCGTAATACCGTATAACGTCATACGCTATATCGTAATAGCATATAACGTTATACGTTATATCATAATACTACACACCGTTTTACTTCATAACGTAATACTATATGCCGTTATACGTTATAACGTAATACTATATACTGTTATACGTTACAACGTCATACTATACAACGTTATACGCCATAACGTAGTGCTATATAACGTTATACGTTATATCATAATACTACACATCGTTTTACGTCATAACGTAGTACTATATGTCGTTATACGTTATAACGTAATACTATATATCGTTATACGTTACAACGTAATACTATACAACGTTATACGTCATAACGTAGTACTATATAACGTTATATGTTATATCGTAATACCGTATAACGTCATACGCTATATCGTAATAGCATGTAACGTTATACGTTATATCATAATACTGCCAAATGTTATACGTCATAACTTAATACAATACAACGTTATACGTCATAAGGTATTACTATATAACGTTATACGTTATATCATCATACTACAGAACGTTATACGTCATAACGTAATACTATATAACGTTATATGTTATTTCGTGATACTGTATAAGGTTATACGTTATAACGTCATACCATGTAACGTTATACGTTATATCATAATACTACACATCGTTTTACGTCAGAACGTAGTACTATATGTCGTTATACGTTATAATGTAATACTATATATCGTTATACGTTACAAAGTAATACTATACAACGTTATACGTCATAACGTAGTACTATATAACGTTATATATTATATCGTAATAGCATATAACGTTATACGCTATAACGTAATACCATACAACGATTCACGTTACATCAAAATACTACACAACCTTTTACGTCATAACGTAGTACTATATAACGTTAAACATTATATCCTAGTACCATATAGGAGTATACGTTATATCATAATACTACACAACGTTATGCGTCATAACGTAATACTATACAACGTCATACGTCATAACGTAGTACTATATAACGTTATATGTTATATCGTGATACCGTATAACGTTATAGGCTATATCGTAATAGCATATAACGTTATACGTTATATCATCATACTACAGAACGTTATACGTCATATCGTAGTATATATAACGTTATAAGTCATAACGTATTACTATATAACGTTATTCGTTATATCATCATACTACAGAACGTTATACGTCATAACGTAGTACTATATAACGTTATATGTTATATCGTAATACCGTATAACGTTATACGCTATATCGTAATAGCATATAACGTTATACGTTATATCATCATACTACAGAACGTTATACGTCATAACGTAGTATATATAACGTTATAAGTCATAACGTATTACTATATAACGTTATTCGTTACACTGTAATACTGTATAAGGTTATACGTTATAATGTCATACCATGTAACGTTCTACG
>NC_057777.1:12098991-12102322 GCF_014825855.1 Bombus pyrosoma | reverse complement strand
TTATACGTTATATCGTAATGATACATAACGTTATACGTTATACCGTAATACTACATAACGTTATACGTGATAACGTATTACCGTATAACGTTATACGTTATAACGTAACACTACATAACGTTATACGTTATAACGTAATGCTACATAACGTTATGCGTTATACCGTAATGCTACATAGCATTATACGTTATACCGTAATACTACATTACGTTATACGTTATACCGTAATGCTACATAACGTTATACGTTACATCGTAATACTACATAACGTTATACGATATAACGTATTACCATATATCGTTGTACGTTATAACGTAACACTACATAACATTATACGTTATAACGTAATGCTACATAAGGTTACACGTTATACCTGAATACTACATAACGATATATGTCATAACGTATTACCATGTAACGTTACACGTTATAACGTAACACTACATAACGTTATACGTTATAACGTAATGCTATATAACGTTAAACGTTATATCGTAATGCTACATAACGTTATAAGTTATACCGCAATGCTACATAACGTTATACGTTATAACATAAAACTACATAACGTTATACCTTATAACGTAATGATACATAACGTTATACGTAATAACGTATTACCGTATAACGTTATACGTTATAACGTAATACTATATATCGTTACACGTTATATCGTAATGCTACATAACGTTATACGTTATACCGTAATACTACATAACGTTATACGTTATAACGTAATGCTATATAACGTTATACGTTATATCTTAATGCTACATAACGTTATACGTTATACCGTAATACTACATTACGTTATACGTTATACCGTAATGCTACATAACGTTATGCGTTACATCGTAATACTACATAACGTTATACGATATAACGTATTACCATATATCGTTATACGTTATAACGTAACACTACATAACGTTATACGTTATAACGTAACACTACATAACGTTACACGTTATACCTTAATACTACGTAACGATATATGTCATAACGTATTACCATATAACGTTATACGTTATAACGTAATGCTATATAACGTTATACGTTATATCGTAATGCTACATAACGTTATATGTTATACCGTAATACTACATTACGTTATACGTTATACCGTAATGCTACATAACGTTATACGTTACATCGTAATACTGCATAACGTTATACGATATAACGTATTACCATATATCGTTATACGTTATAACGTAACCCTACATAACGTTATACGTTATACCGTAATGCTATATATCGTTATACGTTATATCGTAATGCTACATAACGTTATATGTTATATCGTAATGATACATAACGTTATACGTTATACCGTAACACTACATAACGTTATACGTGATAACGTATTATCGTATAACGTTATACGTTATAACGTAATGCTATATAACGTTATACGTTATATCGTAATGCTACATAACGTTATACGTTATATCGTAATGCTACATAACGTTATACGTTATATCGTAATGATACATAACGTTATACGTTATACCGTAATACTACATAACGTTATACGTGATAACGTATTACCGTATAACGTTATACGTTATAACGTAATGCTACATAACGTTATGCGTTATACCGTAATGCTACATAACATTATACGTTATACCGTAATACTACCTAACGTTATACGTCATATCGTATTACCGTATAACGTTATACGTTATAACGTAATGCTATATAACGTTATACGTTATATCGTAATGCTACATAACGTTATACGTCATACCGTAATGCTACATAACGTTATACGTCATATCGTATTACCGTATAACGTTATACGTTATAACGTAATGCTGTATAACGTTATACGTTATATCGTAATGCTACATAACGTTATACGTTATACCGTAATACTACATAACGTTATACGTGATAAAGTATTACCGTTAACGTTATACGTTATAACGTAATGCTATATAACGTTATACGTTATATCGTAATGCTACATAACGTTAAACGCTATACCGTAATACTACATTACGTTATACGTTATACCGTAATGCTACATAACATTATACGTTATACCGTAATACTACCTAACGTTATACGTCATATCGTATTACCGTATAACGTTATACGTTATAACGTAATGCTATATAACGTTATACGTTATATCGTAATGCTACATAACGTTATACGTCATACCGTAATGCTACATAACGTTATACGTTACATCGTAATACTACATAACGTTATACGATATAACATATTACCATATATCGTTATACGTTATAACGTAACACTACATAACGATATACGTTATAACGTAATGCTATATAACGTTATACGTTATATCGTAATGCTACATAACGTTATACGTCATACCGTAATGCTACATAACGTTATACGTTACATCGTAATACTACATAACGTTATACGATATAACGTATTACCATATATCGTTATACGTTGTAACGCAACACTACATAGCGTTATACGTTATAACGTAATGCTACATAACGTTATACGTAATACCGTAATACTACATAACGTTGTGCGTCATAACGTATTACCATATAACGTTATACGTTATAACGTAATGCTATATAACGCTATACGTTATATCGTAATACTACATAACGTTATACTTTATAACGTATTACCATATATCGATATACGTTATAACGTAACACTACATAACGTTATACGTTATAACGTAATGCCAGATAACGTTATACGTTATACCGTAATACTACATAACGTTATGCGTCATGACGTATTACCATATAACGTTATACGTTATAACGTTATGCTATTTAACGTTATACGTTATATCGTAATGCTACATAACGTTATACTCTATACCGTAATGCTACATAGCGTTATATGTTACATCGTAATACTACATAACGTTATACCTTATAACGTATTACCATATATCGATATACGTTATAACGTAACACTACATAACGTTATACGTTATAACGTAATGCTACATAACGTTATACGTTATACCTTAATACTACATAACGTTATACGTCATAGCGTATTACCATATAACGTTATACGTTATAAGGTAATGCTATTTAACGTTATGCGTTATATCGTAATGCTACATAACGTTATACGTTTTACCGTAATGCTATTTAACGTTATACGTTATATCGTAATGCTACATAACGTTATACGTTATAACGGTATGCTACATAACGTTATATGTTATACCGTAATACTACATAACGTTATGCGTCATAACGTACTACCATATAACTATATACGTTACAACGGAATACTGCATAACGTTATACGTTATTACGTAATGCTATATAACTTTATACGTTACATCGTAATACTACATAACGTT
>NC_057777.1:12097380-12098491 GCF_014825855.1 Bombus pyrosoma | reverse complement strand
TATACGTTACTACGAAATACTTCATAGCGTTATACGTTATAACGTTATACTACATATGGTTATACGTTATATCATAATGCTACATAACGTTATACGTTATATCGTAATGCTACATAACGTTATACGTTATAACGTATTACCATATAACGTTATACGTTACAACGTAATGCTACATAACGTTATACGTTATAACGTATTACCATATAACGTTATACGATATAACGTAAAGCAACATAACGATATACGGTATAGCGTAATGCTACATAACGTTATACGTTATAACGTATTACCATATAACGTTATACGTTATAACGTAAAGCTACATAACGTTATACGTTATAACGCAATGCTACGTAACGTTATACGTTATAATGTAATACTACATAACGTTATACATTATAACGTAATGCTACATAACGTTATACGTTATAACCTAATGCTACATAACGTTATACGTTATAACGAAAAGCTATATAATGTTATACGTTATAACGTAATGCTACATAACGTTATGCGATATATCGTAATACTACATAAGGTTAAACGATATATAGTAATACTACATAACCTTATACGTTATATCGTAAAGCTACATAACGTTATACGTAATATCGTAATACTACATAACGTTATATGTTATAACGTATTACCATATAACGTTATACGTTACAACGTAATGCTACATAACGTTATGCGCTATATCGTAATACTACATAACGTCATACGTTATATCGTAAAGCTACGTAACGGTATACGTTATAATGTATTACCATATAACGTTATATGTTATAACGTAATACTACACAACGTTATACGTCATAACGTAATGCTACATATGGTTATACGTTATAACGTATTGCCATATAACGTTATACGTTATAACGTAGTACTACACAAGGTTATACGTTACAACGTAATGCTACATAACGTTATACGTTATATCGTAATGCTACAGAACCTTATACGTTATAAGGTAATGATACATAACGTTATACGTTATATCGCAATACTACTTAACGTTATGCGATATATCGTAATACTACATAAGGTTAAACGATATATCGTAATACTACATAACGTTATACGTTATATCGTAAAGCTACATAACGTT
>NC_057777.1:12094961-12096880 GCF_014825855.1 Bombus pyrosoma | reverse complement strand
TCCAAAACGTTCATTCGATCCATGAGAAATGAAACCAAGGAAAATATTATGTACATGTATAGAGTGGAAATTGCAATCGCTGCTCGCTCGCTGCGTTCGCTCATATAAATCTACCCTAACCTCACAACCGCTGCCGCACGTTCGCAAATTTCAAGAAAATCTCCTTCGTATCGACGACTGAACGTAAGAGGAATGTGCTCTAGGTTGGGCTATAGTATTTCGAGCGAGCATAGCGAGCGAGCAACGCGTAAACGCGTGTCGCAAGCCAATGGTTTGGACCGTAGTGTCTTTGAAGTATACGCATCAGCCCGACGAACTGCAGGGTTTTCCCGTATAGTTTCCCAAAATAAGGTTGCAGGTTTCGATATTTTTATACAATTCGTTATGTCTCGTCCTTATATAGTGAAACGTAACGGTTATTTAATCGCTGGGAAAGTTTGAAGGAAATCCTTCCCTTCTGCCGACATTCAAGGCTCAGTTGAAAACTGTCACGGACTAGGGGAATCCGGCAGTCCATTTACAGCGACGCATTTCGAGACTGTGGAAGCAATGTGATTTCATATCAGTGCTCTTAATGTCCACGTGCGGAAATGGAAAACATTAAAAAAGAGCGGGTAATCGTCGGCAGGAACCGGGACTCTCTTAAGGCGTATTGTCCAGACACTTCAAAGTGCACAACGCGCGTACGTAGCGAGATGAACTTTCATTCCTCCCTTTTTTCGATCCAAAACGTTCATTCGATCCATGAGAAATGAAACCAAGGATAATATTATGTACAAGTATAGCGTGGAAATTGCAATCGCTGCTCGCTCGCTGCGTTCGCTCGTATAAATCTATCCTAACCTCACAACCGCTGCCGCACGTTCGCAAATTTCAAGAAAATCTCCTTCGTATCGACGACTGAACGTAAGAGGAATGTGCTTTAGGTTGGGCTATAGTTTTTGGAGCGAGCATAGCGAGCGAGCAACTCGTAAACACGTGTCGCAAACCAATGGTTTGGACCGTAGGGTCTTTGAAGTATACGCATTAGCCCGACGAACTGCAGGGTTTTCCCGTATAGTTTCCCAAAATAAGGTTGCAGGTTTCGATATTTTTATGCAATTCGTTATGTCTCGTTCTTATATAGTGAAACGTAACGGTTATTTAATCGCTGGGAAAGTTTGAAGGAAATCCTTCCCTTCTGCCGACATTCAAGGCTCAGTTGAAAACTGTCACGGACTAGGGGAATCCGGCAGTCCATTTACAGCGACGCATTTCGAGACTGTGGAAGCAATGTGATTTCATATCAGTGCTCTTTATGTCCACGTGCGGAAATGGAAAACATTAAAAAAGAGCGGGTAATCGTCGGGAGGAACCGGGACTCTCTTAAGGCGTATTGTCCAGATACTCCGAAGTGCACAACGCGCGTACGTAGCGAGATGAACTTTCATTCCTCCATTTTTTTCGATCCAAAACGTTCATTCGATCCATGAGAAATGAAACCAAGGAAAATATTATGTACATGTATAACGTGGAAATTGCAATCGCTGCTCGCTCGCTGCGTTCGCTCGTATAAATCTGCCCTAACCTCACAACCGCTGCCGCACGTTCGCAAATTTCAAGAAAATCTCCTTCGTATCGACGACTGAACGTAAGAGGAATGTGCTTTAGGTTAGGCTATAGTTTTTCGAGCGAGCATAGCGAGCGAGCAACGCGTAAACTCTTGTCGCAAACCAATGGTTTGGACCGTAGGGTCTTTGAAGTATACGTAACAGCCCGACGAACTGCAGGGTTTTCCCGTATAGTTTCCGAAAATAAGGTTGCAGGTTTCGATATTTTTATACAATTCGTTATGTCTCGACCTTATATAGTGAAACGTAACGGTTATTTAATCGCTGGGAAAGTTTGAATGATATCCTTTCCTTCTGCCGACATTCAAG
>NC_057777.1:12092989-12094461 GCF_014825855.1 Bombus pyrosoma | reverse complement strand
CGTTATACGTTATAACCTAATGCTACATAACGTTATACGTTATAACGTAAAGCTACATAATGTTATACGTTATAACGTAATGCTACATAACGTTATACGTTATATCGTAATGCTACATAACGTTATACGCTATATCGTAATACTACATAACGACATACGTTATATCGTAACGCTACAGAACCTTATACGGTATAAGGTATGATACATAACGTTATACGTTCTAACGGAAAGCTACATAACGATATATGTTATAACGTAATGCTACATAACGTTATACGTAATATCGTAAAGATACATAACGTTATACGTAACATCATAATACTACATAACGTTATACGATATAACATGATACTACATAACGTTATACGTTATATCGTAATGCTACATAACGTTATACGCTCTAACGTAATTCTACATAACGTTATACGTTATAACGTAATGCTACATAACGTTATACGTTATAACCTAATGCTACATAACCTTATACGTTAGAACGCAATGCTACGTAACGTTATACGCTATAATGTAATACTACATAACGTTATACATTATAACGTAATGCTACATAACGTTATACGTTAGAAGGTAATGCTACATAACGTTATCCGTTATAACGTAATACTACATAACGTTATACGTTATAACGTACTACTACATAACGTTATACGTTATAACGTGAAGCTACATAACGTTATACGTTATAGCATAATACTACATAACGTTATACATTATATCGTAATGCTACATAACGTTATACGTTAAATCGTAATGCTACATAACGTTATACGCTCTAACGTAATTCTACATAACGTTATACGTTATAACCTAATGCTACATAACGTTATATGTTATAACGTAAAGCTATATAATGTTATACGTTATAACGTAATGCTACATAACGTTATACGTTATATCGTAATGCTACATAACGTTATACGCTATATCGTAATACTACATAACATCATACGTTATATCGTAACGCTACAGAACCTTATACGTTATAAGGTAATGATACATAACGTTAAACCTTATATCGTAAAGTTACATAACGTTATACGTAATATCGTAAATTATCGTAATGCTACATAACGTTATACGCTATATCGTAATACTACATAGCGTCATACGTGATATCGTAAAGCTACGCAACGGTATACGTTATAATGTATTACCATATAACGTTATACGATATAACGTAATACTACATAACGTTATACGTTATATCGTAATGCTACATAACGTTATACGCTATATCGTAATACTACATAACATCATACGTTATATCGTAATGCTACATAACGTTATACGCTCTAACATAATTCTACATAACGTTATACGTTATGACGTTATGCTACATAACGTTATACGTTATAACGTTATACTACATAACGTTATACGCTATAACGTAATGCTACATAACGTTATACGTTATGTCGTAAAGCTGCATAACGTTATACGTTATAACGTAATAC
>NC_057777.1:12091068-12092489 GCF_014825855.1 Bombus pyrosoma | reverse complement strand
TACGTTATAATGTAATACTACATAATGTTATACGTTATATCGTAATGCTACATGACGTTATACGTTATAACGTAGTACTATGTAACGTTATACGTTATAACGTAATGCTATATAACGTTATACGTTATAGCGTAATACTATATAACGTTATACGTTATAACGTAATGCTATATAACGTTATACGTTATACCGTGATGCTATATAACGTTATACGTTATAATGTAATACTACATAACGTTATACGGAACATCGTAATGCTACATGACGTTATACGTTATAACGTAATACTATGTAACGTTATACGTTATAACGTAATGCTATATAACGTTATACGTTATAATGTAATACTACATAACGTTATACGTTATAACGTAATACTATATAACGTTATACGTTATACCGAAATACTACATAACGTTATACGCTATAACGTAACACTATATAACATTATACGTCATAACGCAATGCAATATAACGTTAAACGTTATGTCATAATGCTACATGACGTTATACGTTATAACGTAATACTACATAAAGTTATACGTTATAACGGAATATTATATAACGTTATACGTTATATCATAATGCTACATAACGTTATACGTTATAACGTGATACTACGTAACGTTATACGTTATAACGTAATATTACATAACGTTATACGTTATAACGTAATACTACATAACGTTATACGTCATAGCGTAGTACTACATAACGTTATACGCAATAACTTAATATTAAATAATGTTATACGTTTTAAGGTAATACTATGTAACGTTATACGTTATAACGTAATGCTATATAACGTTATACGTCATAACGCTATGCTATATAACGTTATACATTTTAACGTAATGCTGCATAACGATATACGTTATATTGTAATGCTACATAACGTTATACGTTATACCGTGATGCTGCATAACGTTATACGTTATAACGTAATACTACATAACGTTATACAATATATCGTAATGCTACATAACGTTATACGTTATAATGTAATACTACTTAACGTTATACGATATATCGTAATGCTACATGACGTTATACGTTATAACGTAATACTATGTAACGTTATAAGTTATAACGTAATGCTATATAACGTTATACGTTATAACGCAATACTATATATCGTTATACGTTATACCGTCATGCTACATAACGTTATTCGTTATAACGTAATACTACATAACGTTATACGTCATAACGTAATACTACTTATCGTTATACGTTATAACGTAATGCTATATAACGTTATACGTCATAACGCAATGCTATATAACGTTATACATTATAACGTAATGCTGCATAACGATATACGTTATATTGTAATGCTACATAACGTTATACGTTATACCGTGATGCTGCATAACGTTATACGTTATAACGTAATACTACATAACGTTATACAATATATC
>NC_057777.1:12074712-12090568 GCF_014825855.1 Bombus pyrosoma | reverse complement strand
TTCTGAAATAATACTGATATTTACTATAAAATTTGAATGAACTCGACACCTGTGTTTTGGTGAGAAACATAAGTGTTGACAAAGTATCCACGGCTGCGCTTGGGACGTACCGCTGCACTGTATCGTATTGATTGTATTGTCGCCTATAATGTTATTATAGTTAGCTTCCAACGGTACGAAGATTATTGTGTGGAAAAATTACGGAGTGTGTTGTTTATAACCACAGCGGTAAAATTTTGTGCTCGTGTTCAGCAACGGAGATCAAATTATGCGAATTGCATTTTTTTATGCAACAAAATGCAAATATGCCCATAGTAAATGAGTCAGGAGCAACCTACTTCTCGATAAATGTGCGGACGCGTTTAAGATATCCAATATTCGAATGTTCTTGAGATGTTCATCAGCTTTCTTCCAGAAGCTTTTGCATCTTACAAACTTTTCCATTGATTGCGAACTCATTGCGTACAGCTTTATTTGTAAGTATTACACAAGCAAATGTTTCATTTATTCGTTTATCCAACTGAAACTTCATATTATTTTCATATTATTGTTGCTATATTACATTGCACAATCCTTGTATCAAGAGAAACATGTTACAATTCTAGATATACTTTCTTTACAGATAAAACATGATTCTACAAGTATACAAGTATACGAAGTAGATGTATTTGTTTGTGAAATAATGAAAATCTCCTCTTTTAAAGGAGATTAGATAATTGATGTGTACTGCACTGTATATCTGACAACAATAATTGGATTCATTTCCTTCAGAAACTGTTCACGTGGTCATCTAATCTCACATATAATATCACATGCATCTTCTTCCCGTTTCCGTCTCAAGCTTCAAAACGCAAGTTTATCGTTTCTCATCTTTTCACTTTTATGTTTTCTTCATTTTCTTTTACTAATGATCGTTTCGTACTGCACCATTTATTTTTATTGCCTGATTACTCTGAGTACGAGTTCTTCAAACTATTCAAATTCCTCATTGTATAAATGGATATTAACGTTCAAAACGTTGCTGTGTCATTAGCCAATCTGCATAAAGTTCTCGACCAATATCCATATCTCTAGATTTGTTATAGATTTTCCAACATATGTTGATATACGACAAATTATAACATGGTATATAGTACATTATTGGCTAGAAACTTCTTGTATATTCTACAATTCCGTCCATCTAGACGGATTGCTTTCTCATCGCTAAGTACAATTTTCCTTTAACGTTTCCTGCATTGTATACTGTGCACGTATCTTTATGAATTCTATACATTGTTCTTTACATTGAGACGTGAATGATATCTAACGTTGCAGTGTTGCAAATGTTTATATCGCTGCAAAATACGTTGAACGATTTATCGCGAGATCTACTATTTTAGCAAATCTATTTTTGGCAATTCGATTGCTCTCTGCTCTTGCTTGTGTTATATTTTGTAGAACTTCTAAGCAATTATACTGTTATCTTTCCATTTTTGCTAGCAAATGAAGGAAGACTTATTTTCAAAATTCATTAAGGAATAACACAATAAAATATTGAGCAGATTGTACTTTATTACTCTGCTATCAAAACACGTCAATACCAATAAATAAGAGATATAATAAGATTCTATTAGGTTTCCCTCCATAAATTTCTTATAATATTAATCATATAATATTCTACAATATATGATAGCGATTTTCCCAATGCGTTTAGCATAATATATATAATTTATAAAATATATGTAACATTTTCCCTTATAGAGCATGTTAACATTTTCTCTTGGAGTCCTTAACATGCATCATGACGTAGTCTGTATCAAATGTAGTGTCAGATTGCACTATAACGAGTAATAATATTACCGGAAAAAATGGAAAATGCAAGTAACCAATGTAAAAAAGTAGGATGCTTCTTGTTTAAAGCAGTATAACCTCTATACATTATCTGTTTTATCAGTGCTTTTATATATGAAAATCATTTACAATTAATTACAACCGATTAGAATGAAATAATTACATAACTATCATACAGAATGATTTATAACACTGAGAGTAATTTAAAATTGTACGATACGATGCGAAAAATATTTTTATGTATAAAATATCGCAAATAAAAAATAGTTTATATCAATGTAATCAGTATTGAACGATACTATATATCTCATTTGTTTTGCCAAAAAATTTTCATACTTGTAAAGTCAAAAATTTAAAAAGAACGAGTTCCATCGTCGGAAGATAAATCAATGATTGCATAATTCTTGGTTTTTTGTAAATAACCATTGAAATATTTATTGTGAAACTGTTTTTTAAATATGTTAAAACACTTGCGCTACTTTCATCAGTACTTATAATCTACCTTGGAATAATAATGGCTAATATTTTATTGGTTATGGTAAAAAGTAGAGAACTTAGAAAACTATAGAGATTGAGGATCTCTCAGCGAAGAAAAAAGGATATTCCTTAATTAGATTAATGTAGGTAAGGGAAGTCGGCAAATTGGATCCGTAACTTCGGAATAAGGATTGGCTCTGAGGAGCGGGGCGTGTCGGGCTTGGTCGGGAAGCGGGTTTGGCTGACGTGCCGGGCCTGGGCGAGCTGAACGGAATGCGGCGTATCTCTCTCTCGTGTGGGGGGGGGGGGGTATGGTCGCGCACCCCGAATCCGAACTCGGTCCCGTGCCTTAGCCTCCCGCGGATCTTCCTTGCTGCGAGGCTTCCGCGGCGGTTTTACCGTCGCGGTCGTTCTCTTCGGCCGCCATTCAATGCTCAGCTCAGAACTGGCACGGACTAGGGAAATCCGACTGTCTAATTAAAACAAAACATTGCGAAGGCCCCCAAGGGTGTTGACGCAATGTGATTTCTGTCCAGTGCTCTGAATGTCAACGTGAAGAAATTCAAAAAAGCGCGGGTAAACGGGGGGGTAACTATGACTCTCTTAAGCCATAGTTACTCGGGGGCAGGAGGACTCCGGTTCGGCCTGCCCAAGTCACACTCCTACCTCCTCGTGGTACCGCTGGTAACATGCATGCTACATCGGCGTGGGAAGCTTCCCCCTCCCCCCGGATGAGCACGCATGGCTGAACGGAGTGTGGCGACGAAGGAGCGAAAGACTAATGGAATTAAATATCGGCTTGCCGATTAACGGTTGCTTGCAACCGTGAAATTTGAACACCAACTATATTGCAAGGAAGTCGTTCCTTTGTGGCTGTTGACGACTGGCTTTCCTTGGATAACGATTTGGATAACGATTGGAACATGCAAAAGATCGTAAAAACTAAAGTAAAATTCGATAAGCAACGTAACAAAGCCTCGGACGCTGCGTCTCTCGGTCCCGGAGGCGCCGTGGCGGATTCTTCCGCTATGGAGGGGACCATTGTTGACGACCTGGCAACTTTCACGGACATGATTTTCGATATACTGGTTCCACTCGTGGGTAATCAGGTTGCCTGTCCGGTCTGCGAAAAAAGGGAAATCCACCTTTTCTTCGTGTCATTGTCAGACCTGGATAGGCACCTCGATCAACATCATACGCGAGCCCTCCTTAAATGGGAATGTCTATACTGTAAAAAAAGCTTCTCGAAGCTTCATGGGGCCAGGTGCCACATACCTAAGTGTAGTGGCCCTATTCAAGAACTGGTTAAGACATATAAGTGCGAAACTTGCCCCATGAGCTTCTGGACATTAAGAGAGCTCTCTACCCACGACATGCGCTCTACATGCGCACCCTGCCGTACGAAATATAAAAAGAAGGGGCCCGGACCCCCACGATCCCAGCAAATGGTCTGAGGACGAGGTAGCCCTCCTGAAGAGTTTATGGGAAGTCTATAAAGATCAGAGACATCCCAATAAAATGATCAGCCAGATCCTCACCAGCAAGACCATAGATCAGACTAGGTACCAAAGGAAAAAATTGAATCTGATCAGTGAGGACCCGAACCTTCAGGAAGCTGAGGCTGCCCAGGTGATAGAGGGAGGGTGCGATCCCGTTAATCCAGGCAACGTGCGATTTCAGGAACCTGGAGTCGATGGGAAACAGAATTTGGAGCCCATCCAAGAATGGAGACTCCAACCTGAAAAAGAGATAACGACGTCTACCGACGTGCCCCTTGTTTCAAAGGAGCTTTATATTCGCTTATTAAATGCATGGGTCATCTACAAAGATTTTAGTGATGTCTTCAAAGAAAGAATAAATACTTTAATTTGCACATCTCTATATGGGATTATCCAAGAACTTAATGAAGACAGAATAGAACAACCAACTAAGAAAGTCAATGAAAATAGAAAAAATCCCATTAAAAAGAGCAGGAATTCAAGGAAGCGATACTCCTATGCACGTTGCCAGGAGTTGTTCCAAGAATGTCCTAAGAGGTTGGCCGATGCTGTTGTTAATGATAACAAAGCATACTTGGAGCCGCCTAGGCAACCACCTGAAGCCGTGGAAGTGAGGAGGCTCTACGAGGATTTATGGGGTCGGACAGGTCCGTTAGATACCCTAATCCCAGGAAATAGAGCCTCCGAGCTGTTCTTGAATGAGATCTTCCCACCTATCACTGCTGAAGAGGTGGCGGGGAAAATTAATAAGATGAGAAAGAAGGCTGCGGCAGGGCCAGATGGTTTTACTAAAGAATATTTGCAAATTCCTGGCCAGCCTGTCATCTTGACGAGACCTTTTAACATTCTGTGCTGGAGCTCCTATTTCCCTCCTGTTTGGAAGATTAATAGGACGACTCTTATTCCGAAAGCAAATAAGCCCGGCAGCTAGGTCGAGAACTGGCGACCTATAACCATAGGCCCCATACTCGGCCGAATTTTCTCCTCCATCTTAGATGGGAGGATCAGAAGGGGTGTTGTGTTGAGCTTAAGGCAGAAGGGCTTTACATCCGAAAACGGGTGTAAGGCTAATATTGACCTTCTAAGTGCTGCCTTAAACCACAGTAAAAAGAACAAGGGGAGGGGGGTATTCACTATTGTGGATATCTCCAAAGCCTTCGACACAATACCCCACTCGGCAATAAAACCATGCCTGGCGAGGAAGGGTGTGCCCACCCCTATAATCGATTTAATTAATGACATGTACGAAGGTAATAATACGACCATCAAAGCCTCTAATAATATAGGAGTCGATATCAAGATCCTTAGAGGAATTAAGCAGGGCAACCCTCTGTCACCGCTGCTATTTAATTTATGCCTGGAGCCACTGCTGGAGAAGATCGAGGAGCAAACCTTTGGCATAAATGTTAACGAATCCAGACGAGTACCTGTTCTGGCCTTTGCTGATGACGTAGTCTTGCTGGGCACAAATGAAAAGGAAGCGCAGCGCCAAATGGACGCACTCCATGAGTATCTGGATGGCCTGGGTATGACCATCTCTCGGGACAAAAGCCAAACATTCCAGGTGGTCGCCAAAAAAGACACCTGGTTCATTAAAGAACCCAAAATCAAACTGGGAGATGCTAACATCCCCACTGTTGATCCCGATCAGGCCTTCAGGTACTTAGGCGCCAAAATGGGGCCTTGGAAGGGCGTCCATTGTGGCATTATAGTACCCGAGATTCTGAGCGTGGTAAGAAGGGTCAGAAAACTCTCTCTCAAACCATGCCAGAAGATCGAATTATTAACAAAGTATATCTTTCCGCGCTATATCTACAATCTATTAATGAATCCGCCGGCAGATTGCGTCTTAAGATTGCTGGACAGCGAGGTCAGGCAGGAAGTTAAGGCTATACACCATCTTATGCCTTCGACTGCCACTGGCTTTTTCTATGCCCCTAAGACCTGTGGAGGGCTAGGGTTGCCGAGGTTCGAACATATTTTTAAACTCGGCACCCTCAAGAACGCAATTAACATGAAAAACTCGATCGATCCGACAGTCTCCAGCTTAATTGATGATGTAACCGATTTAAAACTGAAAAAGATTGCCAACTCCCTAAGGTTAAATTGGCCAGCCTCTATAGAGGATATCGAAAAAGCCAGAAAGAATTTGAAAGCCGCTCACATTAGACAATGGGCGGAATTGAAAAGCCAGGGGCAAAGTGTCCTTGACTTTGCCAGGAACAAACTTGGCAACGTGTGGCTAGAAGAATATAATCTGCTCAAGCCATCGAGGTTCACCGACGCCCTGAGACTCAGGACTAATACCTTTGGTACAAGGTCGGTACTGGCACGGGCCGACAAAAAGATCGAAGTAACTTGTAGAAGATGTCGAGCCCAGCGCGAGACCCTTGGACACATATTACGGCTGTGCCAGTACACCAAGGGCCTGAGAATCAAGAGACACGATGAGGTGAAGTTGCTCCTCGCTGATAAACTACGAAAGAAAAATGAAGTGTTTGTCGAGCTTACATTAAAGGTGGAGAGTAATCTGTATAAACCCGACCTCGTAGTCAAAAACGGTTCTCGTGGTCGACGTTACTGTCCGCTACGAGAATAAGGATTACCTCTCCAAAGCAGCAAAAGAGAAGGCCGACAAATACCAAAAGTGCATGGAACTTCTTAAGAGCAAATTTAATGTCAGCTGGCGGGAGGTTCTACCCGTGGTCTTGGACAGTAGAGGTGCCAGTACAAATAACACCGAGAGGGCACTCCTAGCCTTGGGTATCACACGCCAGGATATAAAAACTATAGTAATGAATGTCCTGCGTAGTTCAATAAAGATGTGCAACATATTTATGGATGATTAAACGACCCAGTGCTTAATTTTATTATTTATGTTATTTATTACTATTTATTTATTTATTGCTATGCAATATATATATTTGGAAATACAATTAGAATCACAACGGGTCAATTGTTCTACAATTTGAAGTAAATCCAGTTATTATAAACGCCTACGAGGGGCTTCCTCGGAAATATGGGCTTCATTTGTGGCTCACAGATAAATTGTCAATTGTTCCGTCATCGTACTAGTGACGTATTTCACTCCCTTAAAGGGGGGGGGGGCGATACGTGGCCGGTATCGGTTGCGTATGTGCTCGGAAGGCTACAAGCGGGGAGTCCGGTTGCGTGTGCCGGAAAGCAACACGCCGCCGGGCTTAGTCGCGTACCCTAGAAAAGCAATACGCCGCTGGACTTAGCTGCGTATGTGTTTGGAAGGCGTCGTGCCGCTGGGTCGGCTGCGTGTGCCAAAAAGCAATACGCCGCTGGACTTAGTTGGGCGAGCCGGAAAAGCAATACGCCGCTGGACTCGGCTGCGTGTTGCCGTCCCTCAGAGCCTTTAGCGGCATACCGCTATTTAACGGTCGTGCTGCGGGGCCCTGGGGAGTCATGGATACTCGGGGGCAGGGAGGCCTCGGTCTCGCCTGTCCAAGTCGTACCCCTACCTCCCAGTGGTACCGCCGATACCATGCGCGCCGCGTCGGCGTGGGGAATTGTGCCCCGGACGCGGCGTTCATGGCTAAATGGGGTGCGGCGACGAAGGAGCGAGAGACGATCAATAATAATTCGAATCGGCTTGCCGATAAACGGTTCCAGTATCCGTGAAGTTCAAACGAAAACCTTAAAGAAACAAGAACGGAACTTGTTCCTAAAAGGAGAATCATTGACGACAGGCTTGTTAAAGGACATGAGATGGATCATGAATGGAATTGACGGTTAGTATCACTCGAAATAATAAAATTCGATAACAATATTGAAACTGCCTCGGACGCAGCGCCTCTCGGTCCCGGAGGCACTGTGGCGGATTTTTCCGCTCCGGAGGGGACCATAGATGACGACCCGGCAGTGATAACGGACAAGATTATGGTGCCGCTAGTAGGTGAACAGATTGCCTGCCCAGTGTGTGAGAAGAGGGAAGTTCACCTCTTCTTCATATCCTTATCGGACCTGGGTAGGCATATCGATCAACACCATTTGGGAACCCGCATCCAGTGGGGATGCTTGCATTGCGAAAGGAGTTTCTCGAACATGGGGCCAATTGCCACCTACCTAAGTGTAGTGGCAGGCCACAAGAAAGAGAAGAATCATATAAGTGCGAGGCCTGCCGCATGAGCTTCAAGACACAAAGAGGGCTATCCACCCACGAACGGCATGCGCACCATGCCGTAAGGAACGTTAAAAGAAGGGGAACGGACCCCCCAAACAAAAGATGGACAGTAGAAGAAGTGGCGCTTCTGAGGGAACTAGAAGAAGTATACAAAGACTATAGATTCCCAAATATTGAAATCAGTAAAATTCTCACCAGCAAAACTGTTGAGCAAATTAAAAATAAGAGAAAGAAATTAAGATTGCCTGGTGAGAGCGAAGACCCTCAGGGCGTCACCCAGGTGACAGAAGGAGGGTGCGATTCCGTTAATACAGGAAATGCGGAATTCCTAGAGCCTGATTTTAGCGGGAATATAGAGTCGGTCCAGCAATGGAGACTCGCTATTGCTGAGGCAATAGACCAGCCAACCGAGCTTCCCCCTGTTTTAAGGGAGGTACACACCAAGTTGGCGAATATATGGAATAGCTACAGAGGGGATGAGAAAACTCTCCGTTTAGAGATAAGTAATTTTATTAATATAATTCTCAATGGAGTTCTCTATGAACTAAACAAAAGCGTAGCACCGAAAATAACCAAACGGATTTCAAGGTGTACTAAAAGTAACAAAAGTCGGAAAGCCAAAAGAAATTTCTTAAAAAGATACTCCTACGCACAATGCCAGGAGCTATTTGACGAATGTCCGAAGAAGCTGGCGGACGCAGTCATTAGTAATAACCGTGCATACCTGGAACCTGTTAGACAGGCGCCGAGCGCGGCCGAAGTGAGGAGGCTTTACGAGAGTCTCTGGGGTCAGACAGGTCCGTTGAATACCCCGGCCTCTGGCAGTGGAGCCTCCGAGCTATCGTTGCTGCAATACTTCCAACCTGTTACCGCCGAGGAAGTCGGTGAGGAAATAGGATGAGAAAGAAATCTGCGGCAGGACCCGATGGCTTGAAAAGGGAACATCTGTTAATACCGGACCTGCCAGAAATACTGGCAAAACTATTCAACGTATGTTGGTATTGTTCCTGTTTTCCGACCGTATGGAAGGAGAACAGGACTACCCTCATACCAAAAGTGAACAAACCGAGCAGCGAGGTCGAGAACTGGAGGCCCATAACAATCGGCCCGGTTCTCGGCAGATTATTTTCCTCCATCCTCGACGGAAGAATTAGAAAGGGTATTGTGTTGAGTCTGCAGCAGAAGGGCTTTACATCCGAAAAGGGATGTAAGGCCAACATTGACCTTCTAAGTGCTGCCTTAGACTACAGTAAGAGAAATAAAGGGGGGATATTCACAATAGTGGATATCTCCAAGGCGTTCGACACAATACCCCACTCGGCACTGAAACCATGCCTGGCGAGGAAGGGTGTGCTGACCCCTATAATAGACCTAGTTGAAAGTATGTATAATGGTAATAGTACAACGGTAAAAACTTGTGGAGATGTAGGGGTCGAAATTAAGATCCTTAGAGGAGTTAAGCAGGGTGACCCTCTGTCGCCGCTGCTATTCAATCTATGTCTGGAGCCACTGTTGGAGAAAATCGAGGAACAAACCAGTGGCACTAATGTCAGTGAGTCAAGGAGAACACCTGTTCTGGCCTTCTCTGACGACGTTGTGTTGTTCGGCGCAAACGAAGGGGAAGCACAGCGCCAAGTGGACGTGTTCCATGAGTATCTGGATGGCCTGGGCATGACTATCTCTCGGGACGAAAGCCAAACATTCCAGGTGGTCACCAAAAAAGACACCTGGTTCATAAAAGAGCCCACCATCAAGCTTGGGGATCCAAGTATCCCCACCGTAGATCCCGATCAGGCCTTCAGATACTTAGGCGCCAAGATGGGGCCTTGGAAGGGCGTCCCTTGTGGCATTATTGTGCCCGAGATTCTGGGCGTGGTGAGAAGGGTCAGAAAACTCTCTCTCAAGCCATGACAGAAGATCGAATTAATTACGAAATACATCTTCCCCAGATATATTTATAACCTGTTAGTGAATCCGCCGGGTGACAGCGTCTTAAGATTGCTGGACAGTGAGATCAGACAGGAAGTTAAGGCCATACTCCATCTTATGCCTTCGACTGCCACTGGTTTCTTTTATGCCCCTAAGACCTGTGGAGGGCTTGGGTTACCGAGATTTGAACATATTATGAAACTCGATACCCTTAAGAACGCAATAAATATGAAAAACTCGATCGATCCGGCAGTCTCCAGCCTAATTGACGAAGACAGTGACAAAAAGTTAAAGAAGATGGCCGACTCCCTAAGGTTCAATTGGCCAGCCTCTATAGAGGACATTGGAAAGGCGAGAAAAAGGCTTAAAGCCTCTCATGTTAAGCAGTGGTCAGAACTGAGGAGTCAGGGACAAGGAGTTCTTGACTTCGTTAGAAACAGAACTGACAACATGTGGCTTGAGAAATATAATCTGCTCAAGCCATCGAGGTTCGTCGATGCCCTTAGGCTCAGGACCAACACTTTTGGAACCAGAACAGTATGGGCACGGGACGACAAGAAAGTAGACGTCGCTTGCAGAAGATGTCGAGCCCAGCCCGAGACCTTTGGACATATTAGGGCAGTGCCAATACACCAAGGCCCTGAGAATAAAGAGGCACGATGAGGTGAAATCGATCCTCGCCGACAAACGGGGAAAAAGTAACGAGGTATTTGTCGAGCCTACATTGAAGATGGGGGTAATCTGGTAAAACCCGACCTCGTAGTTAAAAACGGGGAAAGGGTTCTCGTGATCGATGTAACTGCCCGTTACGAGAATAAGGATTACCTGTCGAAAGCAGAAAAGAAAAAAGGTCGACAAGTACCTACCCTGCCTCAATTAAAGAGAAGTTTAATGTCGACGGAGGTGAGGTTTTGCCCGTGGTCTTGGGCAGCAGGGGCGCCATAACGCCCAATACGGAAAGAATCCTCAAGGGATTGGGTATCGCAACGCATGATACAAAAACAATTCTTATGAACGTGTTACGCAGCTCCATAGAAATGTAACATATTTTTAGATGTATAAAGGAACGACCCAGACTGGTTACAAATTATTTAGTTATTTATTTATTTATTTATTCACTTCTTTTTTGTTGCTATTTATTTATTTAACTCTTTTTTGTTATATATTGATAATTGTAATATGAATTATTTAATTCTTTTTTGTTATTGTTGATTGTTATAAATAGCTGTTTGCCGTAAATTGAGTATCAATTTGAGGCAAATATAGTTTTTTTTTAAAATCCCTACGGGGGCGGGGGGTACATCGGAAGTATGAGCCTCGTCTTCAAGGTTCCACAGTAAAATAGCCAAATGTCTCGCCATCTAATTAGTGACGTGCATGAATAGATTAACAAGATTCCCTCTGTCCCTATCTAATCTCCGCAGAGAGGACTCGCTTATGTGTGTCTATGGGGATTGACAAACCCACGTTCCCGCAGCCAGGGAGGACCGTCGGGGCAAGCGTCCCGCTTACGTGAGTCCTCTATGTACACCGCAAGGAAGGTCGCCGGGAGAGCGGCCTTGGGTAGTAGCGTACCCACGATACTGACGCGAAGGGTGAGACCGTCGGGATATGTTGCCTGGTACGTTGTACCTTAAGGCTCCCGCTAACGTGAGTCTCATCTGGTTCGGCCTAACAATGACTAAGAATGGTATAGGATGAGAAATGTGATTGCGAGGAACAATCATTGATGCGAATGTGGGAGCATTGCATATAGCAGTCGTAGAAGGAGTTGATGCGTCGACTGGGATCTCGCCAAAATAATGCTTATTTTAGCGGTGCCAGCGAGACCCTCCGTTCTACGAAGGCTTGGAAGAGGAGGGGTTTTTAGTGCGTATGGCACTGACATCAGCCAAGTCCCACATAACCCGGTGACGCGGATCACTGGGTATGCGTAATGCATTTTCCCCTCCTCGCGCGCGCGCGCGCAAAGAAAAAAGAAAAGGTAAAAACGGCGCAACCTTCAAATTTATAAAGTTAATCCTCCTTTTACGAGGAGCAAAAATAAAAAAAGACGTTTTTATAGGCCTGTACATTCGTCAATTAACGCAAGATACGGAAATTGAAAATAAAATGGTATCCATAGAAGAAATAGATGTGGGCCTAAATATGCGTGATGCAATTTTCTTGCATCATATCGATCATTATATTACGTTCAAATCATAGAAAAATTGGTCTAAGTGTGTAAACAACCGGTATATAAAATGTTAGAAATGCATTTTCTCAATAGCTGTTACTATAAGAACGCAAAACATCAAACTTGAAAATTTGCAATCTTTTTGAAATTGATCTTTTCGAAGATTGAGGGTTTTAGAGAAAAACGGTTGCAGATTGTTTTTTAACTGATAAAAGATTACAAGTTGGAAGCAAAATTGAAAAAATGTTAAAATTTATTGAATAATGTAACCAACATTCCAAAGTCAGGATATGGAACAACAAACGGTGGCAACACTGGCAAAAAATCTTTTTCAAACTCTAAGTTAGTATCAAACATAACCGACATGGATGACGATCTCAATAGAAGCTTTAATATCGTTCTACCAGCCATTAAAAGTAAATATGAATTAAAGGTGAAACTGGAAACTTTATGCCTATCACTTTAATTGTATCCTGAAGAAAGAGAGCGAAGCCGGAGTTAATGAATAGTTAAACTTCTGGCATAAAAAATAAGTTCTTCTGGAAATAAAAAAATATTTTTATTCTTTGATTTAGGGATTCATAAAATTCTCAAGTCACATGCTTGAGGAAGCAGTGCATTCGTTGCTTGATGGTCACTAAACAAAAACACTAGTGGTCAAAACACTAAAAGCGTAGAATTAATTAATCTCGCTCAGAAAAAAATATTATTACTCTATTTCATCCACCATACTGCGCCCATCATTTGCAATCACCTGATGTGCATTTTACGGCTCCACTAAATACCTTAAACGCTGTGTAACAACTTACGAAGTTACGGAGTTATATAAAGCAACATTGTTTTGAAGCAGTTATCATTGAAACTGTCATTCAAGGGTCCCAAGAAACTGGAATACTTCCTTTTAATGTGTTTCCCGATCACTTGTGTGCTCCTTTAAGAACTACAAATAGAGACCATCAAATATCAAGAGCCAGATATAAAAGGATCCAACAGACCAACAGACGGTCAACATTGTGCAGCAAATCCTGTTATCAAAAAACGTAGAAACGCTAATATCCACATCCAAGGACGTAAGAACGCTATCAGTGACGTCTAAAGATGCAAAACTTTCAGCATTTATATTTTCCCCAAAAATAATCAAATCTATCTGCCAAGCAAAGGAAAGAGTAAAGAGAAAAGCAAAGAAAAGAGGGAACACTGTAACAATCATTTCGGAACAATGTAAAAACCAGCTCGAACAAGAAATTACTCAAGCTGAAAAAAAGACCGAACGAAAAAAATCTTTCAAAACCAGGAGCGCACTTAGCAGAGGTGAAGAAAATGTAGCAGTGGAAAAATGAAAAATGCAAAATTCTTCGCCCGGGCTCGTATATTTTGTGATGAATTCTTTATATCACCAAAATCTAAGAAAAAATGGATTCGGTGTATAATATGGCATAGATGGGTACATGAAATTTAGATAAATGTTGAGGAATGCTGGTTTAACTAACTAACACTGCTCATTAGATTAATTATATAATCTCTTACGTCGTCGCGCAACTTATTCCGATTATGTTCATGAAGCGTGAGTTATCTGTAAAATTTAATCGTAGAGTTTAGCTTCCTTTCATAGACTTAGCTTATTATAGTTCGTATCGTTGTCGTCTGACTTGGGCCCCACATATTCATGCACACCATCAACAGAATGTTTAAATCTCTCGTAAAGCGTCTTTTAACTGTTTTGCCAGTGGATGCACTGATAAAGCGTCTATCTCCAACACTAACTGCTGAAGTCATCAGGACATGGACTGCATTGGGTGATCGACAGAACGACGAGTTTTTGAAACTGCATGGCCTTCCCGCGGCCTACTCTAAGATAACGCCGAACGATGACACCGCGCTCCTCTCTATCTGGCTAGTCGTCGAATCACTTCAAGTCCGTTCGAATCTATCGGTTTAGAGAATCGGTGCCAGTGCACTTCACTGCGCGTGAATTCTCGTGCGCTTTCGCACGACATTCTCTTTATATTAAACATTGTAAAAACAAACTATGCGTGGACACGGTTAGCCTATCGTGTAGATAGCTAGAGAAAGAGAATGACAGAAAAAGGATATAAAAATATGAAGAAAGGAAGAAAGTGAATTGGAAAAGAGAAAAAGGGGGCTAAAAGCCGGAAGAGCATTTCTTGACTTGTGTTACGTCAAGTGAAGCTGTCTGTGCGACGTCCTTCATTGTCTGGCCATCAAGGCCCAAGCAGCAATAGACAGACCCCAATAAACCTAAGGCACCATCATAAACTAACCTTACTAGTTTGCAGGAACTTTACTAGTTTGCACGAACCTTTAATCCTGCAAGTATTTTCGGTTTATAGCTGGTGCTTAAAACAGTCCTTAGGTTTATTGCACGTTCTTACAAATTACGGAAAAAGTAGTTACCTAATGGGAAAAACGAATATTTGTCTAACGGAAAGCTGGTTTTTCCCATAAAAAATGTCGCCCATGAACCACGTTGGTAGGAGGCTTCCTCCTCCTAACTTCATTCCTAACGTTGGACATAACCAATCAGCATCGCGGATCGTTACCCTCACTTTCCTGACGAAAAGTGTGAGTAACGTTCTACGTTTAAAGGGCACACCCTTACCGAGCTTTCCTCCGTAATCACATAAGAACGAATTTCACTTCTTCTTCTAACACCACAGGGGAGTCAACTGGGACTTCTCCTATTACATCAGGGAAGTCAATATCACTTCTTCTACAACACTAATAGGGTCAACTTCATCTTTATACTTGTTCTTGCGACGACAGAACACTCCAGTAACATTCAAGCAACAGTCAGAGTAGATCAGGGAGTCTATATCAACTCGATTCAAGGGACATTTCAAGGAACTTCAAGAATTCAACAAATCGAATACAGTCAATCGGCAGAATACATCATCATACGCGGCGACACGAACGGAGTCTCAGGTTGTATTCACTCGTAATTGTCTTTTCAAACATTCATTCTTGTATCACACTGAAGTTGTTGGTTCGTTCAAATATATATTAACCTGTTAATCACAGCGTTATATTCAATTAACCACCCTTATTATCCGACAAGAAATAAGGGATCGAACGAATCGTGGCGTCAATTGTAACGGGAATTTATGTCTCCCGTTGGTGCGCTTCTTCCAGATCGCGTCTCCCTGCGAACGTGCGAAAGTTCAACTTGAGCGAATTGGAACGCTCAAAGAACAAAAAGAAATGTAAGACAATTACTGAGGAAAATTAATTTTTATTATAAATTTATAGAAGATGCCTGCAAACTCCTGAAACCACTTCATAACTTATTAAGGAAAAAGTGTCGAATTCATCTGCAATGAAGAATGTGAGAAATCATTTCAGAACATCAAAGAATACCTCTGTTCAAGTCCGATCCTAGCAATATATGATCAAAAGAAAGAAATATTCATTTATACAGATGCAAGTGATAATGGCTTAAGAGCCGTTTTAAAACAACCCCAAGATAACGGTATGTTACACCCGGTTGCGTACTTCTCAAGAAAACTGAAACCAAACAGAATCAAAGAAGAAAGCAACCTATCTCGGATGCCTTGCTATTAAAGAAGCGATTCAATATTGGCAACATTACACATTACTGTTGCTTCGCACAGAATGCTTGATATGAAATGAACCTTATAGCGATAGCGATCGTGATGAGAACTAGCTGCAGTGCATATGTAACAGCAGATGGGTTCACGAAAATTGCATCAGGTCTAATATGGAGTTCTACGTGTACATCAACTGTAACTCGAATGATACACGTTGCTGAACCGAATA
>NC_057777.1:12072464-12074212 GCF_014825855.1 Bombus pyrosoma | reverse complement strand
ATGTAGCATTACGTGATAACGTATAACGCCGTGTAGTGTTACGTTATAACGTATAACGATATATGGTAATACGTTATAACGTATAACGTTATGTAGCATTACGATGTAACGTATAACTTTATGCAGCACTACGATATAACGTATAACGTTATATGGTAATACGTTATGACGTATAACGTTATGTAGTATTACGGTATAATGTATATCGTTATGTAGCATTACGATATAACGTATAACGTTATGCAGAACTACGATATAACGTATAACGTTATATGGTAATACGTTATGACGTATAACGTTATGTAGTATTACGGTATAATGTATATCGTTATGTAGCATTACGATATAACGCATAACGTATAACGTTATATGGTAATACGTTATCACATATATCGTTATGTAGTATTATTGTATAACGTGTAACGTTATGTAGCATTACGATATAACGTATAACGTTATATAGCATTACGTTATAACGTATAGCGTTATATGGTAAAACGTTATGACGTATAACGTTGTGTAGTATTACAGTATAACGTATAACGTTATGTACCATTACGTTATAACGTATAACGTTGTGTAGCATTACGATATAACGTATAACGTTATATAGCATTACGTTATAACGTGTAACGTCATATGGTAATACGTAATGACGTATAACGTTATATAGCGTTACGTTATAACGTATAACGTTATATGGTAAAACGTAATGACGTATAACGTTATGTAGTATTACGGTATAAACTATAACGTTATGTAGCATTACGTTATAACGTATAACGTTTTATGGTAATACGTAATGACGTATTACGTTATGTAGTATTAATGTATAACTTGTAACGTTATATAGCATTACGTTATAACGTATAACGTTATATGATAATACGTTATGACATATATCGTTATGTAGTATTAATGTATAACGTGTAACGTTATATAGCATTACGTTATAACGTATAACGTTATATGATAATACGTTCTGACGTACAACGCAATGTACTATTACGGTATAACGTATAACGTTATGTACCATTACGTTATAACGTATAACGTTGTGTAGTGTTACGTTATAACGTATAACGATATGTGGTAATACGACATAGCGTATAATATTATCTAGTATTACGATGTAACGTATAACGTTATCTAGCATTACGGTATAACGTATAACGTTATGTAGCATTACGATATAACGTATAATGTTATATAGCATTACGTTATAATGTATAACGTATAACGTTATATGGTAATACGTTATGACATATATCGTTATGTAGTATTAAGGTGTAACGTGTAACGTTATGTAGCATTACGTGATAACGTATAACGCCGTGTAGTGTTACGCTATAACGTATAACGATATATGGTAATACGTTATAACGTATAACGTTATGTAGCATTACGATGTAACGTATAACTTTATGCAGCACTACGATATAACGTATAACGATATATGGTAATACGTTATAACGTATAACGTTATGTAGCATTACGATATAACGTATAACGTTATATAGCATTACGTTATAACGTATAGCGTTATATCGTAAAACGTTATGACGTATAACGTTATGTAGTATTACGGTATAACGTATAACGTTATGTACCATTACGTTATAACGTATAACGTTGTGTAGCATTACGATATAACGTATAACGTTATATAGCATTACGTTATATCGTATAACATTATATGGTAATACGTAATGACGTATAACGTTATGTAGTATTACGGTATAACGTAT
>NC_057777.1:12070199-12071964 GCF_014825855.1 Bombus pyrosoma | reverse complement strand
ATAGTATAACGTTATATAGTACTACGATATAACGTATAACGTTATATGATATTACGATATAACGCATAACGTTATATGGTATTACCGTATAACGGATAACGTTATATGGTATTACGATATAACGTATAACGGTATGTGGTATTACGATATAACGTATAACGATATGTGGTATTACGTTTTAACGTATATCGATATATAGCATTACGATATAACGTATAACGTTATATGGTATTACGATATAACGTATAACGATATGTGTTATTACGTTATAACATATAACGTTAAGTAGTAGTATGATATAACGTATAACGTTATGTGGTATTACGATATAACGTGTAACGATATGTGGTATTACTATATAACGTATAACGATATGTGGTATTACGTTTTAACGTATAACGTTATATAGTATTATAATATAACGTATAACGTTATGTGGTATTACGATATAACGTATAACGATATGTGGTATTACGATATAACGTATAACGATATGTGGTATTACGTTTTAACGTATAACGTTATATAGTATTATAATATAACGTATAACGTCATATAGTATTACAATATGACGTATAACGTCATATAGTATTACAATATAACGTATAACGTCATATAGTATTACAATATAGCGTATAAAGTTATATAGTATTACGATATAACGTATAACGTTATATGGTATTTCGATATAACGTATAACGATATGTGGTATTACGATATAACGTTTAACGATATGTGGTATTACGTTTTAACGTATAACGTTATATAGTATTACGATATAACATATAACGTTATATGGTACTACGATATAACGTATAACGTTGTATGGTATTACGATATAACGTATAACGATATGTGATATTACGTTATAACGTATAACGTTATATAGTATTACGATATAACGTGTAACGTTATGTAGTATTACAATATAACGTATAACGTCATATAGTATTACAATATAGCGTATAAAGTTATATAGTATTACGATATAACGTATAACGTTATATGGTATTTCGATATAACGTATAACGTTATATGGTATTACGATATAACGTATAACGATATGTGTTATTACGTTATAACATATAACGTTAAGTAGTAGTATGATATAACGTATAACGTTATGTGTTATTACGATATAACGTATAACGATATGTGGTATTACGATATAACGTATAACGATATGTGGTATTACGTTGTAATCAATAACGTTATATGGTATTACGTTATAACGTATAACGTTATAGAATATTATGATATAACGTATAACGTCATGTAGTATTACGATATAACTTAAAACGTTATATAGTATTACGATATAACGTATAACGTTATACGGTATTACGATAAAACGTATAACGTTATATGGTATTACGATATAACGTATAACGTTATATGGTATTACGATATAACGCATAACGTTATATGGTACTACCGTATAACGGATAACGTTATATGGTATTACGATATAACGTATAACGATATGTGGTATTACGTTATAACATATAGCGTTAAGTAGTATTATGATATAACGTATAACGTTATGTGGTATTACGATATAACGTATAACGTTATATAGTATTATGATATATAGTATAACGTTATATCGTATTATGATATATAGTATAACGTTATATAGTACTACGATATAACGTATAACGTTATATGATATTACGATATAACGCATAACGTTATATGGTATTACCGTATAACGGATAACGTTATATGGTATTACGATATAACGTATAACGGTATGTGGTATTAC
>NC_057777.1:12067999-12069699 GCF_014825855.1 Bombus pyrosoma | reverse complement strand
TTATATCGTAGAACCACATAACGATATACGGTATATCGTAATACCACATAACGTTATACGTTATATCGTTACACCACACAACGTTATACGCTATAACGTAATGCTATGCAAGGCTAAAGGATATATATGGTAATACCTAATAACGTTATACGTAATATCGTAGAACCACATAACGTTATAAGTTATAACGTAATACTACATAACGTTATGCGTCATATCGTAACGCCACATAACGTTATGCGTTATATCGTAATAGCACATTACGTTATACGTTATATCTTAATACCACATAACGTTATACGTTATATCGTAATACCACATAATGTTATACCTTATTTCATAATACCACGTAGCGTTATACAATATAACATAATGCGATATAACGTTAGACGTTATAACGTAATGCTATATAACGTTATACGTTATATCGTAATACCACATATCGTTATACATCATATCCTAACACCACATAACGATATACTTCATATCGTAATGCCACATAACGATATACGTTATATCGTAGTACCACATAACGTCATAAGTTATAACGTAATACTACATAACGTTATACGTCATATCGTAACATCCACATAACGTTATACGATATATCATATTTCTACATGACGTTATACGTTATATCCTAATACTACATTACGTTATACGTTATATACTAATACCACGTCAGGTTATACGTCATATCGTAATAGAACATAACGTTATATGTTAGATCGTAATACCACATAACGTTATACGTCTTATCTTAATACTATATAACGTTATACCTTATATCGTAATACCACGTAACGTTATACGTCATATCATAATACCACAAAACGTGATACGTTATAACGTAATACTACATAACGTTATACGTTATAACCTAATACTATATAACGTAATACTACATAACGTTATACGTTATAACGTAATACTATGTAACGTTATACGTCATAACGTAGTATCACATAACTTTATACGTTACATCGTATTTCTATGTGACGTCGTACGTTAAATCCCAATACTACATTACGTTATACGTTATATCGTAATACCACATAACGTTAAACGTCATACCGTAATACCACATAATGTTATACGTTATAGCGTAAAACTATATAACGTTATAGGACAAATCGTAACACCACATAACGTTATACGTTATATAGTAGTACCACATAACGTTATACGTCATATCGTAATACCACATAACGTTATACGTTATATGGTATTGATATATGACGTTATACGATATATCCACATTCCACATTACGTTATACGTTATATCGTTATGCCACATAACGTTGTTCGTTATATCGAATTGCTATAAGACGTTATACGTCATACCGTAACACCACATAACGTTATACGTTATATCGCAAAACCACATAAAGTTATACGTTATATCGTAATACTATATAACGTTACAGCTTATATCGTAATACCACATAACGTTATTCGTTATACCGTATTGCTCTATAACGTTATACCTAATACCGTAATACCACATAACGTTATACGTTATAACGTAATACTATATAAAGTTGTACGTCATATCGTAATTCCACATAACGTTATATGTTATAACGTAATACTATATAACGTTATACGTCATATCTTACCACACATAACGTTATACGTTATATCGTAGCACCACATAACGTTATACTTTATAACGTAATAGTATATAATGTTATACGTCA
>NC_057777.1:12030623-12067499 GCF_014825855.1 Bombus pyrosoma | reverse complement strand
ACAGGTAAGCGGAAAACCTCGAGAAAGCACAATTCGAGGACACCACAAACGAACCCCCCCCCCCCAAACAAGAACAAAACCGATCGTCGCCACTAACCACAAAAGAGCTACAGGTTTCCCACGACAAACTCATCCAGCTTCTACAACATATCCACTTTTCAAATGAGAAAAATCGAAAGATGCCGGTCAGTGGAAAACTCCAACGACTCAACCCCTTTCTAGATAAGTCAGGAATATTGCGCGTCGGGGGTCGACTGAGTCAAGCACCGATGGCCTTCCCACAAAAACATCCGATCATACTGCCCAAAGCTCCTACCACATCACTCATAATCGAAAACGAGCATCAGGTAAGTATGCATTCAGGTACACATGCTACTTTATACGCAGGCGACGTTACTGGCCCATCGATGGCATAAGTCAGGTATGGCGCACGATCAAGGGTTGCGTCCGCTGTTGTCGTGCTCATCCACCACCGGTACACTACATAACGGGTAACCTGCCGGAGGCTCGAGTAACGGAATCTCGACCATTCGCAAACGTCGGCGTCGACCATTGTGGTCCATTTTACATTAAGGAGAAACGAGATCGTAACCGCCGCCTGGTCAAGGTATACGTAGCCATCTTCGTACCCCTAGCAGTCAAGGCGGTGCGCATCAAACTCGTTGGCGATCTCACGAGCGAAGCCTTCATCGCCGCTCTTCGTCGATTCATCGCACGGCGAGGGTTTTGTTCGACGATCCATTCCGATAATGGCACAAACTTCATCAGCGCCAACAACGAATTAAAGGGGCTCCACGAGTTAATAAAATCGGAGGATCACAACGAAAAGGTAACTACATACCTGGCCGACAAGCAAATCGAATGGCGCTTCATAACCCCTCATTCCCCGCATTTCGGTGGGTTATGGGAAGCAGTGGTGAAGTCATTCAAACATCACTTTCGTCGCGTCGTTGGTAATGAACTGCTTACTTTCGAACAATTCAATACCCTGGTTATCGAAATAGAAGCAGTTCTTATCTCCCGACCATTAACACAACATCACACGGATGCTCGCATCCAGTGGGGATGTTTAAGTTGCGAAAGGAGTTTCCCGAAACTCCATGGGCAAAGTGCTACAACCCAAAATGTAGTGGCACTAATCAGAGAAAAGGACAAATGTGGAGCTTGCCCCATGAGCTTCGGGACTCAAAGAGGATTATCCACCCATGAACGGCCGCCGCCCCGTGGCGTGCGGAATCCCTTTGGTGCGACGCTCTGCTGAGATCACGCGTTCTCTCCCTGTTTCTCTCCGCTCGCTCCTTCGCGAGCATCACTTGCTCGCAGCAGGAGCGGATGGCGATGAACTCCTAGTGCCCTCTGAGCATAGCCTCGACGACCGCTTCGGGGGCCAATCTCTCGCCGATGTCGAGTCGTAAGACGCGCCGCGGTTCCTCCCACGCTGGACAAAACTCCAACGTGTGCTGCGCCGTCTTCCTCTTCCTCGCAGTGGTGACAGATGGACGTCACCTCCCGCCGAATCTTGAGCAGGTATTTGCCGAATAATCCGTGACCGGTGAGCACCTGCGTCGTTCTGAATGTCAGCGGGACCCCGCCTCGGTCCCTCCAATCTTCCCAGTTGGGAAGGACGGCGCGAACGACCCGGTGCGGCCGCGCGGCATCTTCCTCGAGCAGCTGAGAGCGCCACTGCTCCCAGGTCTCCAGCTTCGCCTCCTCCCGGACGTCTAGGGCCGACTGGCAGACGGACGGCGGCTTCGTACGATCATCTGAGTCCAGGCCCCTCCAGTGTTCGTACACCCGACGGAGCGCGAGGTACTGCAACTCGAACGGGAGGGACGCCGCCAGCATGGCCGCCGATGCGTAGGATATGGTCCTATATCCCTTCACTATGCGAATGGCGGTCATCGTATGCAACCTCCTCAGCAAGACCAAGCTGCGACAACCAGCCATCAGGTCTTCGGCCTATACAGGAGCTCCGTAGAGGACTGGCAACCGGACCACTCCCTCGTAGAGTCGGCGAACTCCCATTCCTGCACCGATGTTCGGTAATAGGCCGCATAAGGCGTTAGCTGTGGCTGTCACCCTTGAGACCAGAAGCTCGAAGTGTGTCCCGAACGTCCATTGGCTGTCGATGGTATTTCATCTGGCATCTCACGGGGACTTCTTCGCCGTTGATGTATACCGACAGTCCATCAGGGCGGTTCCTCTACGGCTGTGGTCGAAGAACCACAAGGCCTCGGATTTGGCCGGCGACACGCTCAAGCCGAGCCTCTGGATGAAGTGTACCGCGCATGCCACAGCGGCCTCGGTGAGGCTCAGAGCCTCTTTCCACCAACGTCCCCCGGCCAGGACCAAGGTATCGTCGGCGTAGCATACCGTGCCTGTGCCTGGGGGCATGGGATATCGAAGGACCGAGTCATAGGCCGTGATCCACACGACGGGTCCCAACACTGAACCCTGTAGTACAAAACGCTTGACCAGCCTCCTCTTTTAGCCGTTCTTGCCGGTGTACGTGATCCATCTGTCGCACATATACGCCCGGGTGACAAGAACGAGATACGATGGCACCTCAAAGTGTTGCAGGGTCTCCACTATCCTGGTCCAGGGTATGGCGTTGAAGGCATTCGTGACGTCCAAGGAGACTGGCAACGCTACAGACGCCCGGTTCTTCGCCCCTTCTCCAGGGGCGTCTAGCCTCTTTTTGGTGTTTCTTCTTCGCCCACTTCTTCTCCTCTCCACCACCTTCCACTCACCACCCTCTTGTTCCCTCGGAAGCAGCGGGGGGTTTACGTGGACGGGGCGATGAGTGGTGGAGTGATCCGTAGTCCGCCGGTCTTCGGGAGCGCTTTGTTGTCGTTGTTGTTGTTGGAACAGGCACCTGAGTCGATCCTCGATCATCTTTATTATGGAGGGCGCGAACTCCTCGAACTTCCTCTCCAGAGCGTCGAGCCGCGCGTACTGGCTCGCAGCCTCCCGTGGGGGACGGTCAGCATCGGAGCCGCCGCACCGCGGGCATTCAAGCGCGCACGCGGCTCTCCTTGACAGCTCCCTGCGAAGAGCTGCGTTCTCTTCCTCCAGCGCGGACAGTCTTAACTCCATGAGCCTCGACGCGGCGCTATTGCTGCTGCTGCCCGCTAATCCCATTCTACGCGGGGCCTCGTTCTTCCATGCGGCGGTTATATAACTCGCCGACTCCTTCAGGGCCTTGATGTACGTCTCCTTGAGGTTGGACGATGTCGTCGCAATCATTATCATCTCTGATACGTGTCTCGTTAGCTCGGCGCTGACGTCCGTGGCCGAGTTCGTCCTAACTTGTATCTCCAACTCCTCCGAGACGTCCAGGGTAGCTGCTGTCAACAGCTTCCTCTTCTTGCCCCTGAACGCCGATGAGGCCAGCGATGAGCGAGACGCGAACGAGGCTACCGACTCCTCGTCGTCGGACCTCGCTCGCGTCCGCGGTCCTCCTGCCATAAGTGATTTGGCGTCGGCTACCGTGGCCAGAGCGAGAAAGACGCTATCCGGCCGGTTCGCGATTCTCGGCGAACTTCTCGTCGCCGTTATTCTCGGAGGTTCCGTGTCCTCCTCCCTGTTCATCCTCCTGCTAGTTGTTGTTGTCGCCTCGCCGGGCGCAGTAACACGTCCGGCGACCTGGCGGTCCACCCTCGAACGGCCGTGGTCGTAAGATGACGACGCAGTGGGGCCCACTTGACTACCCAGAACTACGCCGGTACTGGGGTATCCCTCCCCTGCACCGTAAACTTTCTTTTCTTTGTTGCTCAGTTCCATATTTGTTTATTTAGGTTTTAGCCGGGTCGTCATCGGAAGTATCCATCCTGGTGCCACTCACTCTTTCGCACCCTGCCCCGGACAAGGCGTTGTTGTCAATAACGATCGGGCATATCTGGAGTCAGCCAGGAAACTCCACCTGAGGCTGCGGAAGTGAGGCGGCTTTATGAGGATTTGTGGGGTCACACAGGACCTTCAAGTGCCCCAATCCCAGGAAGTAGAGCCTCTGAGCTGTTCTTAAATGAAATGTTCCCGCTGATAATTGCTGAGGAAGTGGCGGAGAGAATTAACACAATGAGGAAAAAGGCTGCAGCAGGACCAGATGGATTCCAAAAAGAACATATAATGATTCTTGGTCTACCTGTAACTTTGGCAAAATTGTTTAACATCTTGTACCAGCGTTCTTATCTTCCCTCCGTATGGAAGAAAAATAGAACTACGTTGATACCAAAGCCAAATAAGCCTAGCAGCCTGGTCGAGAATTGGAGACCTATAACTATAGGACCCATTGTCGGCCGAATTTTCTGCTCCATCCTCGACGGGAGGATCAGGAGGGGTATTGTGTTGAATTTAAGGCAAAAAGGTTTTACATCCGAAAATGGATGTAAAATCAACATAGACCTGCTAAATGCTGCTCTAAGCTATAGTAAAAGAAATAAAGGGGGGATATATTCACAATTGTGGATATCTCTAAAATTTTTGACACAGTACCCCACTCGGCGCTAAAACCTTGCCTGGCGAGGAAGGGTGTGCCGATCCTTATAATCGACTTAATCTACAATATGTATGATGGAAACAAAACGCAAATAAAATCTAAAGGAAACATACGGGTCGGGATCAGGATCCTTATAGGAGTTAAGCAGGATGACCCTTGTCGCCGCTGCTATTTAATTTGTGCTCGGAGCAGCTGCTGCAGACGACTGAAGAGCAAACCAGTGGCATTAACGTCAGTGATTCAAGAAAAGTACCTGTCCTGGCTTTTGCCGATGACGTTGTTTTACTTGATGTGGACGAGAGGGAACCACAACGCCAAGTGGATGTGCTACACGAATATCTGAATGGCCTGGGTATGACCATCTCTAGGGATAAGAGCCAAACGTTCCAGGTTATCGCTAAAAAAGACACTTGGTTCGTTAGAGAACCAACGATCAGGCTGGGGGAGAAAAACATCCCAACAGTTGATCCCGATGAGGCCTTCAGGTATTTAGGCGCCAAAATGGGGCAGTGGTGAGAAGAATTGGGAAGCTCTCTCACAAGCGATGCCAGAAGATCGAGTTGATAACTAAATACATCCTCCCCCGGTACATGTATCATTTGCTCGTGAGTCCGCCGGGTGACAGCGTCTTAAAATTGTTGGATAGTGAAGTCAGGCAGGAAGTAAAGGCAATTCTATATCTTATGCCTTCAACTGCCACTGTTTTTTTTATGCCCCTAAGGTCTGTGGGGGGCTAGGCTTCTTCAGGTTTGAGCATGTCGAGGAAACACGATACCCTGAAAAGTGTTCTCAATATTATAAACTCAATCGATCCGGCAGTCTCTAACCTTATTGACGAAGATTGCGACAAAAAACTCAAAAGAATGGCCAACTTCCTAAGGAACAATTGGCCGGCTGCTTTAGAAGACATCTAGAAAGCAAAGAGAAGGCTCAAAGCCTCACATGTGAAACAATGGGCTGATCTGAAGTCAAGGTGAAGGTGTTCATGACTTCTGAAGAAATGGGACTGGCAACGTGTGGCTTAAGGAATATAAACTGCTCAAGCCATCGAGGTTCATCGATGCCCTTAGACTTGGGATCAATGCCTTTGGGACCAGAACAGTATTGGCACGGGCCGACAAGAAAGTAGATGTCGCTTATAGAAGATGTCGAGCCCAGCCCGAAACCCTTGGACATATATTAGGACTGCGCCAATATACCAAAGTCCCAAGGATAAAGGGGCACGATTAGGTGAAGTCAATCCTCGCATATGATTTGAGAAAATGCAACGAAGTATTTGTCGAGCCTACTTTGAGAGTGGGGGGTAATCTGGTTAAACCGGACCTCGTAGTCAAAAACGGGGAAAAGGTTTTCGTGATCGACGTAACTATACGTTACAAGAATAAGGATTACCTCTCGAAAACAGAAAAGGAAAAGGTCGACAAATACCCACCTTGTCTGAATTATCTTAAAGAATCCTCAAGCTAATGGGTATCACAAAGCTCCATTGAGATATGCAATGTGTTCTTAGATAGATAATGGAGTGACCCAGGTTTGAATTATCTGTTATTTATATCTATTATACATTATTCATTCATACTTTTGATTCAAATGAATTGCACATATGAACTTAATTTATTCATTATTTATTAATTTGTTTTAAAGTGTCGTCTATGTATTTATTAAATGTTTACCGTAAATTGATCATCAATTTCGAGGCAAATGTTATTAGTCCCTACGAGGTGGTACCTCGGACGTCTGGGCCTCACTTTAGTGGGTCGACAGGAAGGTAGCCAAATGCCTCGCCATGGAATTAGTGATGCGCATGAACGGATTAAAGAGATTCCCTCTGTCCCTATCTACTCTCCGCAGGGAAGACTCGGTTATGTGAGTCTATGGGGGCTGGCAAACCCACGTTCCCGCATGCGGGGAGGACCGCCGGGACAAGCATCTCGCTTACATGCGCACTCACGATCCTAACGCGAAGGCTGAGATCGTCGGGATATGTTGCCTGGTACGTTGTACCTTAAGGCTCCCGCTAACGTGAGTCTCATCTGGCTCCGCCGAGCATGGTTAGCAGGTCGCCGGCCGCCAGAGACGTGGCGGTACATTCACAAAGATAGTCCCAACAATGACTAAGAATGGTATGACAGGGGGTCGAGCGTAAGCCCAGAGGGTGTAGCGAGCCCTCGACTCGACCAATAATGGGTTTGGACTTGTGGTGGCAATGGTTGATAGCCAAGTGTTGGCAAGAGGGCCAATTTAAGGGGTATTGGCTCCCCCGAATGGCCTTCGGCGGGTGAGCAGCGTCCCACTCCCCGGTCCCGTCCCCGGAACCGTCCCGGGAGACGATAGGGCTTAGAAAGCGCCCCGTTCGACCTGAGACGAGTAAAAGCCCCTGCCAGGCTTAACTAATCCAGGTAGCATGATACTGGGTACCTTGTGCGCTGGTTGGGCGTAACCCCAACCCCTATGGCCCTAGGGGTGCCCGGGCACTGTGTATCAATTTAGCTGAGGAAAGCACCCGTTACCAAAGATATCAACACTTGTCACGAGAGAATAAAAACAGGACAGGAGCAAGATATACCAAACCTAAAGGAAAAGCGACCAGCCGCATCGTCGAAGGTGTCTTGCTTCAAATGCTATGAGGAGTGACATATCGCGTCTAATTGTCCATTATTGCGGAAAAGAAACTACGATTCTAATAACGAACGCCGGATCGACTCCTGCGTAGTGGAAGCTCCGGCGAGTAGATTAAGCCATCTGAGTGAGTCGTTTCAATTTTACTTTGATTCTGGGGCTGACTTAATTAAAGAGTCCTTGGCCTCGAAAATTTCCGGCAAAAGAGTAACCTATATAGTAGTAATGTGAGGAATAGGAAATACTTGTATTAAGAGTACATCTTAGATTTTGTCTACTGTATGTATTAATGGTTTTACATTGGAGATAATTTTCCATATCCGTGCCGATAGTTACTTAAAATATGATATCATGATTGGTCGCGAAAATTTGATCCAGGGTTTCGACGTAAATATTACACAAAATAGCCTCGTTATTTATAAAACAAAGATATTTGATGCCTGTAGTAAAACCGCGGAAGTCAAGGTCAATATGAATGAAATTGACACTGATGTCATTGGTAACGACAAAAGTCGATTAATTTCTCTTCTCAAAAAATTCAAAGATTCGTTCATTACGGGTTTCCCACGTACTCGCGTAAAAACTGTCCAGTTAGAGATACGGTTAATTGATCCTAACGTCACCGTGCAAAGGAGTCCTTATAGACTTAGCGAGGAAGAGCAAAGAATAGTACGTGAGAGGATAAACGAGTTAATCAGAGCAGGAATCGTAAGGCCTAGCAATTCACCGTTCGCGAGCCCTATGTTTCTCGTGAAGAAGAAAGGCGGCTCAGATAGATTGTGCGTAGATTTTCGGGCGCTAAATAAAAATGCTGTTGCGGACCGGCATCCTATACCTCTTATTGCGGATCAACTCGCGAGATTGAAACAGGCTAAATACTTTATGAGCCTGGACATAGCCAGCGGGTTCTACCAAATCCCTATTCATCCTAATTCCGCGGAGTATGCAGAGTTTGTTACCCCCGATGGACAATACGAGTATGTAACGATGCCGTTTTGGTTGAAACATGCGCCATCCGTCTTTCAGAGAGCCATTCTCATGGCCTTAGACGACCTCGCTTAATCGTACGTTGTTGTTTATTTGGACGATGTTCTAATTATTGCCGACGCGATAGACCAAGCTCTAGAATGATTGGACACCGTATTAAATACCCTTGTGAACGACGGGTTTTCTTTCAATTTTTCTAAATGCTCTTTTCTAAAGGCATCAGTACTCTATTTGGGATATGTAGTTCATAACGGAGAAGTTCGCTCCAACCCGGGTAAAATACAAGCCTTGAGTTCTTTACCCGCACCGACGACCGTCACACAGCTTAGGAAATTCATTGATCTAGCTTCTTACTTCCGAAAATTCGTCTCTAAATTTTCACAAGTAATGAAATCTTTGTATGCACTCACTTCTGGTAATAAAAACATAATTTCTATTCTGACCGATGCGCCGGTGTTAATGATCTTTGACCCTAAGTATCACATAGAATTACGCACCGATGCTAATTCCGAAGCATATGGGGCTATTTTAATCCATAGGGTCGAAGGTAAGAATAGAGTAGTAAAATATTATAGTAAAAGAACTAGCCCTGCGGTACCATTCATATGAACCAGAGACGTTAGCAGTTGTAAACGCTGTCAAATATTTTCGTCATTATTTACATGGACGAGAATTTTTGTTGTTACTGATTGCAATACCTTGAAGGCATCTAGTAATAAAGTAAATTTAAATGACAGGGTTTACAGGTGGCGGACACACCTGCAAACATTTACTTTCGACATTATATATCATGTAAACGAATGGCTAATGTAGATTTCTTTTCGCGAAACCCCATAGACATGGATACAGTATAAATAACAAAGTTGCAGAGAAAGTAATCAATCTGGCCGAAATCTCGGAATACTGGTTATTAGCGGAACAACGTCGCGATTCTCAAATTTCGGAAATCGTCAAAAAGTTGTGAACTTTCGCACGTTCGCGGGGAGACGCGATCTCGAAGAAGCGCGCCAACGAGAGTCGTAAATTCCCGTTACGATTGACTAATCGACGCCACGAATCGTACGATCCCTTATTTCTTGTGAGATAATGAGGGTGAATTGAAATAACGCCGCGATTAACAGGTTACTATGTATTTAATCGATCCCACCACTTCGGTGTTATACAATAATGAATGTTTGAACGGACAACGACGAGTGAGTACGACCTGAGACTCTTTTCGTATCGTTGCGTATGATGATGTTGACTGACAGTATTCGACTTGTTGACTTCTTGAAGACTGGCTAAGACTTGCTGAAGACTGCTTGAAAACTTGCTCGAGAGTGCCTGAACTGCTCTTATGGTGTCTCGGAGGAAAGCTTGCTGTGGGTGTGCCCTTTGACCGAAGAACGCGGATTCGTTGTCCACACTTTTCGTCCAGGAAGTGAGGGTAACGATCCGCGATACCGATTGGTTATGACACACTCTAATGAACAGGATATGAAGAAGTCTCCTACTATGTAGAGCGGGGGTGACTTTGTTCCTAAGGGAAAAACAGCCTTTTTTGATCGACATATGTTCGCTTTTCCACCTTTTCCGTTAGGTGACTACCTCCTGCTTTCTCCGTAATTTGTAAGAAGGTATAATAAACCCAAGGGTCTTTAAAAAGCCGTTATAGACCGAAAATATTTATGGGATTAGGAATTCCTTTAAGGTAAACATATAAATTGATAACATATATCGGAACAATGACTTTAAAACGTTAACGTTTTACGGGGATCGTTAGGTTTATTGAGGGTCTGAAGGACGGCGCGTAGGTCATCGGCTGCCAGGTAGCGAGGGATGGAGTGCAAATGTCCCACGCGATGTAACAAGTTGCAAAACGATGAGCTCGCGGAAGATATCGCGAATACGTACGAATTACGGTCCAATACCCTTTATCGAAAGATACAAAGAAAAAGCAGGACACTCTGCTTGCCCATTGTCCCAAGAGATTTTAGGTGATCCGTTATTAATCATGTGCACCAGTCAATTATGTACTTAGCTTGGGATAAAACGTTCGAGGAGCTGTACAAGTATTATTGGTTCAAAGGAATGGCGAAATATGTTCGTAAATTCGTAAAAAGCTGTCATGCTTGTCAGGTTTCTAAGGCAAGTTCAGGCAAACCACAAACCGAACTACAGCCTCTACCTAAGACCAGCATACCTTGGCATACAGTGCACATGAACGTAACGGGCAAACTAAGCAGTAAAAGTGACTTGAAAGAATATGTTATTGATTTGGTCGATGCTTTCACTAAATTTGCATATTTGCACCATACGCGTAAAATAGATTCCCTTAATACTATTAAAGCACTCAAGTCTGCAATATTTTTATTCAGCATTTACTTTAGTCCCTGCCGGATAATAGCCGATCAGGGAAGATGTTTTACGGGTAAAGAATTCCAAGATTTTTGTCAAGAGAAACATATTAAACTCCACTTAATAGCAACCGGTACTAGTAGGGCAAATGGACAGGTAGAGCGTATCGTGGGTGCCCTGAAGAACATGTTTATAACCGTAGAAACGGCCAGGCGATCATGGCAAGACGCGCACCACCAATCGACGACATTGAAAAAAGGGAAGTAGATATCTCCGATGTAAGACAGCAGGTAACACAGAACATAGAGATTAGCGATAAGGATAACAAAAACAGATTGGAAAGAATACCGAAGCCTTTCCTTTGGAATTTTGAGAAAATCCTCTAATACTTTAACCTAGATTCTATCATAGCCGTAATTAAGCAATTGTTGTCATTCAATCCGATTATATTTGTTCGAGATTTGTGATAGTGGGATTGGGCTCGAGGTGACACAACTGGTCGCCGAACGTAGCCACGGTCACGGGATGGACGTTTTGCCTGACGGAGGTGCGGAGTGGTTATATGGTTCTCCCTAGAAGTACAGTTGTAGCGTCATACGGCCTCGAGAACGAATCTGGCCACGTGTGATTTTGCCCCGAAGGTGTCAATATAATGAGACACACGTTGCATTAATAATCAAACTCCGGACAGAAACTGCCTAGCAACGGCGATTGGAACTTCTCGATGCTCCTAACCAGTATATAACAAAGGAATGCAATCGTAAAGGGAGGAAAAATTTCATCAGTATTATTCGTGCGATCGCCTTGGAAAGTTACATATCGAGCAGTATATACCGAGCGTCCTAGCAAGCATATTTTGTGCTTCAAAGTATTCTACGTTTAGTAAAGAGTTATCCAGTTGACAGTGGACTCGTCATTGAGCCCAAGAACATTATCAATAGCATCTCGCGTATCTAAACACCACGGTTATTCGTCAAACTTTGTAAAAAGTCATATTTATACCTGAAAATATAATCTCTGTTGTACCAAACGATGGCTAATTCAAATGAAGAATTGTTACGCGCCCTAAATTCTAACGATAACATATATTTATTTATACATTTTCATATACACATATACAAATCTATTTTAATTGATTTCATCAACTTATAAATATGTTCAATTATCCGGACAGCACCGTAAATCCAAAGAATATCTGTTCATGGTCAGTTTACATCTAAACGTCATTTTAGACATCCCTTGGATATTCGCAAGACGTAAATTCCACAAGTTCTAGAAGCATCCATATTTTAAGTCTTGCGAATGTTCTTAAGATATCGTTTCTGAGTTTCTAAATTTTGGATATTCTAAAGAAACGAGAATACGAGGCGGGTATGGGTTCTCGGGGCGTAGGACCACGCTCTGGGAAACCTCGATGTATCTGATGTTCCTCTATAGTCGGGTGGCGGCTGGTCGGTGTCTCTGGTACCCGTCAGTTCGCTGATCCGGTGCGGGGAACTTCAGAGAAGTTGGTGGGCCCATACCTGTCAAGACCACTCACCTCACCTTCTCGCGGGGCTCCCTGTCACCCTGCACCGGCCTTGTCCGGGGCAGGGTGCGAAAGAGTGAGTGGCACCAGGATGGATACTTCCGACGACGACCCGGCGGAATCAATCATAAATAAACATGGATTCGAGCAAGAAAGATAAGAACGTTTACGGTGCAGGGGAGGGATACCCCAGTACCGGCGTAGTTGTGGGTAGTCAAGTGGGTCCCACTGCGTCGTCATCTCACGACCACGGCCGTTCGAGGGTGGACCGCCAGGCCCCCGGACGTGTTACTGCGACTGGCGAGGCGAGAATCAGCAACCGCAGGATGATTACGGAGGAGGATACGGAGCCTCCGAGAGCGACGGCGACGAGAAGCTCGCCGAGAATAGCGAACCGGCCGGGCAGCGTATTTCTCGCTCCGGCCACTGTAGCCGACGCGGAGTCACCGTTGGCAGGAGGACCGCAGGCGCGGTCGAGGTCCGACGACGAAGAGTCGGTAGCCTCTTTCGCGTCTCGCTCATCGCTGGCCTCGTCGGCGTCCAGGGGAAAGAAGAGGAAGCTGTTGACAGCAGCTACCCTGGACGTCTCGGAGTACATGGAAATCCAAATAAGGACGAGCTCGGCGGCTAACGTCAGCGCCGAGGTTACGAGTCATCTACACGAGATGATGAGGGTTGCGACATCGTCCAACCTGAAGGGCACGTACATCAAAGCTCTGAAAGAGGCGGCGAGTTACATAACCGCCGCGTGGAAGATCGAAGCCCCGCGTAGGATGGGTCAGCAGGCATCAGTGGCAACAGCGCGGCGTCGAGGCTCGCGGAGTCAAGAAAGTCCGCGCTGCAGGAGGAGAACGCGGCTCTTCGCAGGGAGTTGCCCAGGAAACCCCTGTCAGCTTTCGAATGCCCGCGGTGTGGCGGCTCCGAGGCTGACCGTGCCCCGTGCGAGGCTGCGAGCCAGAGCGCGCGACTCGACGCTCTGGAGAGGAAGGTGGATGAATTGGGACCTACCATAATACGGATGATGGAGAGACGATTCGGGAGCCTGTCGCAACAACAGGAACGACAACAACGACAACGACAACAAAGCGCTCCCGAAGTCCGGCGGACTGCGGATCACCCCGCCAATCGTCGCACCGTCCACGTGAACCCCCCGCCGCTCCCGAGGGAACAAGTGGCTGGCGAGTGGAAGGTGGTGGAGAGGAGAAGAAGTGGGCGAAGAAGAAACACCAAGAAGAGGCTAGACGCCCCTGAAGAAGGGGCGAAGAACCAGGCGTCCGTAGCGGCACCGGTAAGCGGAGCCCAAAAACCGCGGACACCTAGGACGAGTGGCGCCCCGAAATCAACTACTAGAAAGGGACCGACGCCGGCCACGCTGCCGCGTACACCGCGAACATCCGCGGTGACCCTAACGTTGAACGAGGGAGCAAACATGTCGTACGCCGACGTAGTATCGACGGCGAGGCGGACGATCCCCCTCGGCGAGACCGGCGTGCAAGCCGTGACCATGAAGAAGGCGGTGACGGGCGCGATCGTGATTCGAGTCCCGGGAGACAAGGACAGGGAGAAGGCGTCCCTGTTAGCGACAAGCCTGGCCGGGGTGTTGGACCTGACCAAGGTGAGAGTCGGGGCCGATCAAGGCGGAGCTCAGATTGCTGGACATCGACATCTCTATGGAGAAGGAGGAGCTGCGTCAAGCTCTGGCCACGGCGGCGGGATGCAACAGCACGGAGGTGCATGTCGGCGAGATCGGCGCCTCCAGAGACGGTCTGGGATCGGCTTGGATCAAGTGCCCGGTGGCTGGAGCCCGGAAACTAGCCCAAGCAGGGAAGGTGGCCCTGGGCTGGTCCATCGCGAGGGTCATTGCGATACCGAAGGGGCCCTTGCAGTGCTTTAAATGTCTGGAATTGGGACACGTGCGGGCAACCTGCACGTCCACGGTGGACCGAGGGCACCTGTGCTTCAGGTGCGGCGGTAGCGGACACCGCGCCAGAGGCTGTACCGCCTCGATGCCCAAGTGACCGCTGTGCGAATCGCTCGGGGCACCCGATGGCCACAGAATGGGCGGAGCGGCATGCGCTCCCCCGAAAGTCAACAACAACAACAAGAGGAGGCGAGCCGCTCGCCAACCAGCCGCCGCCGCTGGCAACGAGAACCAAGGCGGCTCCGCCGCCAAAGCAGCAACAACAACAACAGCAGCGGTAGCGATAGATGGCCGGGGGGAGGCCATGGAGTTGACGGAGTAGCTTCAAGCGTCTACTCCAATGCAACGTGGGACGGGCTAGAAGGGCGCAAGACCTGCTTCTCCAGACCATCTCTCCAGACCAGACCAGAGAGAACAGGGTCGCGCTAGCGGTAGTGGCCGAACCGTACCGCGTCCCCGACGCTCCCAACTGGATCGGGGATCTAGACGGATCGACGGTGGTAACGTGGACGCCGGCGCTGAGCTCGCCCGGCGCCTTGCTGGATCGCGGCAACGGCTACGTCGCTGTCGAGCGGAACCGGATAGCAGTGGTGGGCGTTTACATCTCGCCCAACAGCGGCGTGGCCGCGTTTGAGGACTTTCTGGACAGGGCCGGCGATTGCGTTAGAAGATGCTTTCCCCGCCGGGTGATCGTCCTCGAGGACTTTAACACCCACTCGTCGCAATGGGGTAACGCCAGGACGGACACCCGCGGCAGGATGCTGACCGACTGGACCGCGGGTCTCGGGCTGCTGCTGACAAACGCGGGTTCGGCGAGCACCTGCGTGGCATGGAGAGGATCGTCCGTCGTCGACGTCACCTGGGCTACCGCCGAGTTGTACCGGAGGATCCACGGCTGGAGAGTGGTCGATAGGATGGAGACTCTGTCGGACCACCTCTGCATAATCATAGAAGTGCTGGAGATGCGCGACCGCGGTGTTCGACGACGGGAGGCGAACCGTTCCCGCCGACCACCACCGCCGAGATGGCGCCTGAAGGAGAGAGACAAGGAGATGCTGCGGGCGGAGGTCACCGTCTCCGCCTGGAGCTGGGACGCACGGAAGACCACCACCATCACCACGCTGGGAAGCGTCGACGAGGAGGCGGAGGAGCTGCGAGTGATGGAGGAAGAGCTGCTGGAAGCCGCGAAGAGGATGGCATCCCGCGACGTGGCACCGGGTCCGGATGGAATCCCAGGCCGAGTTTGGGCGGAGTTGATCGTCACCTTGGCTCCCCGACTGCAAGCTGTTCGAGAGAGTGATAGCAGCCCGTCTGGAGGCCCATATGTCGGAGCGGATGAACGGATGGCACGACAGCCAATACGGATTTCGCCAAGGCCGTTCGACGGTGGACGCGGTGAAGCGGGAGAGGTCCATGGCGGAGGAGGTTTCCCGAGAAGGGGTGGCGTTGGCTGTCTCCTTGGACGTTATGAATGCCTTCAACGCCATACCCTGGACCAGGATAGCGGAAGCCTTGCAGTACTTCGAGGTGCCACCGTACCTCGTTGGGGTCATCCGGGCGTACCTGAGCGACAGGTGGATCACGTACGCCGGCAGGAACGGCGAAAAGGAGAGGAGACCGGTCGAACGCGGTGTACCGCAGGGTTCAGTGTTGGATTCACCCATTCTGTGGATCACGGCCTACGACTCGGTCCTTCGATGTCCCATGCCGCCAGGCACAGGCATGGTATGCTACGCCGACGATACGTTGGTACTGGCCGGCGGATGATGGTGGAACGATACCGTGAGCCTCACCGAGGCCGTCGTGGCATGCGCAGTACACGCCATCCAGAGGCTCGGCTTGAGCGTATCGCCGGCCAAATCCGAGGCCTTGTGGTTCTTCGACCAACGCCGCAGAGAAACTCCTCCAACCGTACTGTCGGTGCGCATCAACGGAGAGGAAGTCCTAGTCAGAAGCCACATGAAGTACCTGGGCCTGATCATCGACAGTCAATGGACGTTCGGGCACCGAATTTCGAGCACCTGGTCCCAAGGGTGACAGCCGCAGCCAACGCCTTACGCGGCTTACTACCGAACATCGGCGGAGCGGGACTGGCAGTCCGCCGACTCTACGAGGGAGTGGTCCGGTCGCGAGTCCTCTACGGAGCTCCCGTCTGGGCCGAAGATCTGTTGGCGAATCGTCGCAGCTTGATCTTGCTGAAAAGATTGCACAGGACGACCACCATCCGCATAGTGAGGGGATACAGGACCGTATCCTACGCAGCGGCGACCGTGCTGGCGGCGACCCCTCCGTTCGAGCTACAGGCCCTCGCTCTCCGTCGGGTGTACGAACACTGGAGGGTCTCGGACGGGCGCACGACGCCGCCGTCTGCCGTGGACGCCCGGGAAGAAGCGAAGCAGGAGACTTGGGAGCAGTGGCGCTCTCAGCTGCTGAAAGAGGATACCGTGCGACCGCATCGGGCCGTCCGCGCCGTCCTTCCCAACTGGGAAGAATGGAGGGATCGAGGCGGGGTCCCGCTGACATTCAGAACGACGCAGGTGCTCACCGGTCACGGAGCATTCGACGAATACCTACTCAAGATTCGGCGAGAGGTGACGTCCATCTGTCACCACTGCGAGGAAGAGGAAGACACGGCGCAGCACACGTTGCAGTTTTGTTCGGCGTGGAAGGTACCGCGGCGTATCCTACGACTCGACATCGGCGAGAGATTGGCCCCCGGAGCAATCATCGAGGCTATGCTCAGGGGGCGCCAGGAATTCCGCACCTACTGCGAGCAAGTGATGCTGGCGAAGGAGCGAGAGGAAAGAAGCAGGGAGAGAACGCACCATCCCAGCAGAGCGCAGAACCAAGGAGATCCCGCACGCCACGGTGCGGCGGCACCGCCGCCACCGACCTAGGCGCGCGAAAAGGAGCTGTCACGCCGATCACTCGAAATTGCACGACGATGCAGGGAACGTGGCGTTAGGGGGCATGGTCTCCCCCTAGCGGCCCGAGTCTGACAAGGAAGCCTCCCGTCAACACCAACAGGGAGATAGAAGACGAGGAGCACCCCGGTAGAGTTCGCAAGAGACGCCGGATGCACCTCGTTCAGGCGTCAAGAGGACCACCGTGGAGTTTTAGTCGGTAAGAGTCGGACACTACTCGTCTGTTGCGAGTCGCAACAGCGAATGTCCATGGGGATTTCTCCACGAAAAAAAGGCGACCAGCACGAATGGTAGTCGTTTTGATTCCTTCGACGATAGTACTCTCAGAGATCCAATTTGAAGATTAAACCATGTGTTGATATCTTCGAGTATTTCATTTATTTTATTTATACAATATCTAACTTATTGATTTTTTAATTTTATAATGTATATATACTCGTAAGTCTGGTGATTATAGAATACGAGTGTTTGATAAATCAATATTTATTTACAAAATGGAGATAGAAAAATATGATGATCCTCAACATATTTTACTATTTAGACAGCTATATAGGATTCGACCAAAATTACTTTCAAAAATAACGGATCNTTCGATTTACTTTTTCTAAAAGAGAAAAGTAATTTATGCGGAAACGAAGACCCTCCTGTGAGGTATCCCTTTCGAGTGTCGAAGTTTCATGTAAAATGTTCGGTCGAAGATTTCACTAAACTGCTCGAGTGAATAAAGATTCATCGAAAGAACGAATTTCAAATTGAAGTAAGAAATGATAACGAAGAAAGCAATTATGATATTTTATCGGAGAAATGAAAAAGATATTTAATATATTATAGAAACATTTTTGTCACCGTAGTAACGCTATTTATTACAAAAGGAATGCTATTGGCTTGGACATTACAGTAGATGATACATTAATTGATTAATAGTTACTCCATTTTCTAAAGATTCATTCGATAGTACCAATAAACCACAATAAAAGCCAGTTTATATTTACCGAGGAATCCCATTTAACCCATCGTTCGAATCTCTTGAATGCAACAATTTCTTTATTCATAGATCTTCCATCTTCTAATACGTCGTGTCATTTAAAAAAGACATTTGTATTTACAAAAGCTATTTTAACTAAGCATTTTACAATTATACAAATTACTTATTCAAAAGTGGATCGTTTACAGCGTTTAGATTTCCGAAAATCGAAACATATTTTTCACCTCAATAGAATCACTCAATTTACCTTCTACGCTTCTTAAATATTGAAATATCCTTCTGAATCACCAAAAACCCAATACACGACCGACTAAAAACCTCAGTTTCCTTCTGAAACCCAACTGACTGAACTGAATGAGCTCGACAGTGAAATGGGCACGGTTCTTGAAGGAAGCTGTAAGATAGTGGCACGACTCCCTCGAGGTGGGAGGTTCGTATTATAGGTGGTGTTACGTCGCGTGAAGTGGTCCGCGCGACGTCTCTAGTTGCCTGGCCGCCCAAGTGCCTGCACCGCTATTCAGAGCCCCAATAAACCTAAGGACCCACCATAAACCCAGGCTTTTAGTTTACCTTTTGTCTTGGTATTCATAACTAACTCCTATTAACCTTGAAGGAATCATTATTCCTGTAAGTGTTATTGGTTTATGGATGGTCCCTGGAACAGTCCCTAGGTTTATTATATTAATTTCGTACTAATTACGGAGAAAGCGAATATTTCCCTAACGGGAAAGCTGGTTTTCCCATCAACAAGTCCACCCCGAGTGTATTTTCGACCAATCGCGGGGATACGCGTTCGCGAGATATCACGTCAACGGGAGTCGTAAATTTCCGCTACGATTATAGTAATCGACACCACGATTTGATCGATCCTCTGATTTCAGTTAAGATAACAGGAGTGGTTGGTTTGATACAACACCGCGGTAACAGAATCTAAAATATGTATATTTCTATCAATTTACTATACAATATGGACACAGAGAATTCAATGGTTACAGAACGTGAGCCAGAAGATCAACTGTCTGTCTGCTCTCATGTAATCACGGAGGAAAGTTCGGTTGTATTGTTTTGTAATAGAAGAGAGAGGATAAGTATCCCCGTTGCTTGTGCGTGACGTAGTTTCTGGAAGAACCCAACCTTTCCGTTATGCAAATACTCGATTCCTCAGTGATTCTTGAGAGCGAATAATAAGCCTAAGGACTATTTTAAGAACCAGCTATAAACCAAAACATTAACAGGATTAAACATAATGTTAAAGGCTAAACTAAAAGCTTAGGTTTATGGTGGATCCTTAGGTCTATTGAAGTCGGAATTACGGTATGTGGGGCCTTGGCGTCCACACCCACAGTGACGTCACACGTCCCATCTGGCGCGACGTAACACCGAGCTTTCTTCAGTAATGCTATGAGAACGCACTTCACTGTTGTTACGATACTCGTACAGTCAACACCTGACTGCTTCCTCAACTAGGGAGCAGTCACCTCTCTGATACACATCTTAGATACGCATCAGAGTTACACAACAGTTCGAGAACAGTCAGATCTCGACAACGTTCATTCACCTTCGCCAACACGGAACGAGTCTCAGGTCGTACTCAACCATAGCTTGGCAATCGACACTGGCATTATTGTAACAAATATAAAGTGTAAATCGTTGTGGAAAATATATAGTATAATCTGTTAACCACAGTGTTCTACAAAATCAACTATCCTTATTGTCCTAACTGAAATACGGGGATCGAACTTTTCGTGGTGTCGATTATTCTAATCGTAACGGGAATTTACGACTCCCATTGATGCGCTTCCTCGCGATCGCGTCTTCCCGCGACTGGTTGAACATTCAGTAGGATTATTTAGATTCTTACGATAAAATTCGTGAGGTCTGAGAACCTGAACTATCACCAATCGCGAGCAACGATCATAAAAGTTCGCCGAAATACTCAAGAACTCGTCCACATATAGTACTCTTGAACACATGTCCAGCCTTTGGGGACCGACGTTATCAATAACAGACACGATAATCTGTATGGACGCTATACTACGTTCCAGGTAGTCCAGAACAATAGAGGTTTATATAAATAGGACCGATGAAGATTGGATCCACAATAAAACTAAATATAAAGCTCGGGTGTTTCTCGCTCGGGCATTCCATTATCGCGTGTTCGTTACCGTAACAGTTCGTCTGCGTTTGCGCGTTCGAAGGTTGACAAATCTTGAACAAGTGCTAGACAGGTAAAATTGGTCGTGATGCTTTTACAATTTATCAATTCATCAATTACAATTTATTATTTTGCAATCCGTAGGAAAGAGATAACATGCTCGATATTCTAGTTTGTAGTTGCAGATAAATAAAACATATAAATTTTCTATATATAACATATATATTTCTATATATATTGTACACCTCATTGGACATATAGAAAATCGCTAGTAGAACATAGATTATGAGAATATATTTAATTTATAAATACATCGTGAAAATTATAGAGGAAAATATAAATAGAATGTAAGCCAGAGGTAACAAAATTACATAAAACATTATATAATATGTGTCGTAGAACGTTATTTATAATATTTCATGTTTTATTTCCCTTGTAAGATATTTATTATATTTCATTATATACTTAGTTTTCGAATATTTTTCTGCTAAATTATATTATTTTCCCAGAACTTCATAATTGAATTTAATCTTACTACTTGAAATGATTGACTTCCTTTTGTGAAAACACTCCTGACTAAATCTATCCGAACACTTTCCGTAATACTCAGATCTGATAAATGTGCGAAACAATTCAGAGTTTGAATATTTTCAGAAAGATAATATTTTCAGTAAATTTAACTGTATCGAATATTATTACGTTGAAAGAATCTCTCCGTTCAATACGACTAATATGTTTTTCTTATCTTCCATATATTTAAACTGCTATATTTACGACTGTTTATAGCACTATATCATTACCAATTATATTCACTGCTTAAATTAACATTTTTTTCTGAAAATTGCGTTTTGTTTCATTCTTCTCTTACTTGCCACGTTTTCAAATATAGATTTCGTTTAGATCAAACAACGTTTAATCCAACAATGGAGAGGTCATAACCGAGGTTCATATAGGTTACCGTTCCGAATTTATATCACAGGAAATTCCTCCTTTCTGATGTTAAGATCACGATAAGTATCTGTTTTTCTGTCCGTTCTAATGGAAATAAGTGATCGATGAAATAGTATGCAACGAAATACAATATGGTCAAATACACTAGAATCTGTTACAACATTCTTCAAGGACGGTATAGTTAATCGTCACCCAACACAGATGACTGTAATATTTGTGTTCTATCTGTTCCCTCTTCTTTTTCCATCTACTTAGAGCCTCATTTTCTGCACTGATTCCCATCGAGCAATTTTGTCCAAACGTGTCGTCACTTTTGCGGAAACTTGTACACGACTTCAATACGTATTCGCCACTCGGTCATTAAAGAGATTGAAGAAATTCTGGTACGTTTTCCTTTAAGCATCGTCATCACAAGAATATTCCCATTAGAGCGTGCAGATATTTCATAACGGTAATAAATACATAGAGTTCAGCAAACGTTCATATAGATAAAATTTTGGGCATCTAAATTTATTAGCGTAACGCAATGCAACATTTGCTTAAGTAGTTTCAAAAACTGAGTTGAGTTTAAGAAATTGGTAGAACACTTCACAAAAAGCTTCTCGATATTCAGGATAATATGCACCATATATTTTAAGGAAGTTTTTATGAGGCGATTTTTCCAATAGACTCAGATGTTAGAAAGGATATTTTACAGGATCCTTAAATCCAAGCTGAAATTGCACTTGTAAGCAGAGTTGTAGTTTTTATATAAGGATTTCATCCTCGAGTGGAAACGTTAAATATGTTTTCACTTAAATGATCTTTTTATTTGTGTTGACTGTGTCAATTTTTTTTTTTTTTTTTTTTTTTTTTTTTTTTTTTTTTTTTTTTTTTTTTTTTTTTTTTTTTTTTTTTTTTTTTGACAGTCTTGAATGCAATAATTTCATATTTGCAGATCTCGAAGGATTTGTGAATAAAAATTATCGCCAGCAGCCCGAGAAGAAAGAAGCATTAGATACTATTTACTTTTTATTTTTATTATTTATATTATTTCTGAAATAATACTGATATTTACTATAAAATTTGAATGAACTCGACACCTGTGTTTTGGTGAGAAACATAAGTGTTGACAAAGTATCCACGGCTGCGCTTGGGACGTACCGCTGCACTGTATCGTATTGATTGTATTGTCGCCTATAATGTTATTATAGTTAGCTTCCAACGGTACGAAGATTATTGTGTGGAAAAATNACCGGAGTGTGTTGTTTATAACCACAGCGGTAAAATTTTGTGCTCGTGTTCAGCAACTGGAGATTAAATTATGCGAATTGCATTTTTTTATGCAACAAAATGCAAATACGCCCATAGCAAATGAGTCAGGAACAACTTACTTCTCCATAAATGTGCGGGCGCGATTAAGATATCCAATATTCGAATGTTTTTGAGATGTTCATCAGCTTTCTTCCAGAAGCTTTTGCATCTTACAAACTTTTCCATTGATTGCGAACTCATTGCGTACAGCTTTATTTGTAAGTATTACACAAGCAAATGTTTCATTTATTCGTTTATCCAACTGAAACTTCATATTATTTTCATATTATTGTTGCTATATTACATTGCACAATCCTTGTATCAAGAGAAACATGTTAAAATTCTAGATATAGTTTCTTTACAGATAAAACATGATTCTACAAGTATACAAGTATACGAAGTAAACAAATGTATTTGTTTGTGAAATAATGAAAATCTCCTCTTTTAAAGGAGATTAGATAATTGATGTGTACTGCACTGTATATCTGACAACAATAATTGGATCCATTTCCTTCAGAAACTGTTCACGTGGTCATCTGATCTCACATATAATATCACATGCATCTTCTTCCCGTTTCCGTCTCAAACTTCAAAACGCAAGTTTATCGTTTCTAATCTTTTCACTTTTATGTTTTCTTCATTTTCTTTTACTAATGATCGTTTTGTACCGCACCATTTATTTTTGATTGCCTGATTACTCTGAGTACGAGTTCTTCAAACTATTCAAATTCCTCATCGTATAAATGGATATTACAAGTTCAAAACGTTGCTGTTTCATTAGCCAATCTACATAAAGTTCTCGACCAATATCCATATTTTTAGATTTGTTATACATTTTCCAACATATGTTGATATACGAAACATTATAACATGGTATATAGTACATTATTGGCTAGAAACTTCTTGTATATTCTACAATTCCGTCCATCTAGACGGATTGCTTTCTCATCGCTAAATACAATTTTTCTTTAACGTTTCCTGCATTGTATACTGTGCACGTATCTTTATGAATTCTATACATTGTTCTTTACATTGAGACGTGATTGATATCTAACGTTGCAGTGTTGCAAATGTTTATATCGCTGCAAAATACGTTGAACGATTTATCGCAAGATCTACTATTTTAGCAAATCTATTTTTGGCAATGCGATTGCTCTCTGCTCTTGCTTGTGCTATATTTTCTAGAACTTCTAAGCAATTATACTGTTATCTTTCCATTTTTGCTAGCAAATGAAGGAAGACTTATTTTCAAAATTCATTAAGAAATAAAACAATAAAATATTGAGCAGACTTGTACTTTATTACTCTGCTATCAAAACACGTCAATACCAATAAATAAGAGATATAATAAGATTCTATTAGGTTTCCCTCCATAAATTTCTTATAATATTAATCATATAATATTCTACAATATATGATAGCGATTTTCCCAATGCGTTTAGCATAATATATATAATTTATAAAATATATGTAACATTTTCCCTTATAGAGCATGTTAACATTTTCTCTTGGAGTCCTTAACATGCATCATGACGTAGTCTGTATCAAATGTAGTGTCAGATTGCACTATAACGAGTAATAATATTACCGGAAAAAATGGAAAATGCAAGTAACCAATGTAAAAAAGTAGGATGCTTCTTATTTAAAGCAACATAACCTCTATACATTATCTGTTGTATCAGTGCTTTTATATATGAGAATCATTTACAATTAATTACAACCGATTAGAATGAAATAATTACATAACTATCATACAGAATGATTTACAACACTGAGAGTAATTTAAAATTGTACGATACGATGTGAAAAATATTTTTATGTATAAAATATCGCAAATAAAAAATAGTTTATATCAATGTAATCAGTATTGAACGATACTATATATCTCATTTGTTTTGGCAAAAAATTTTCATGCTTGTAAAGTCAAAAATTTAAAAAGAACGAGTTCCATCGTCGGAAGATAAGTCAACGATTGCACAATTCTTGGTTTTTTGTAAATAACTACTGCGATATTTATTGTGAAACTGTTTTTTAAATATGTTAAAATACTTGTGCTACTTTCATCAGTATTTATAATTTACCTTGGAATAATAATGGCTAATATTTTATTGGTTATGGTAAAAAGTAGAGAACTTAGAGAACTATAGAGATTGAGGATCTCTCAGCGAAGAAAAAAAGGATATTCCTTGTCTGCAATGCCTGGAAAATTTAAACTCTCGAAAATGAGAGTCAGAAAGATGTTTCTTTTTTATTATTTAATATGTAGTTTATAATTTGTCCAGCTGGACATTCGGTAAATTTGTCAAGCTTAAAAAAAAAGAAAGCTATGCGAGCTGAAGATGTGCCAAGAACGAGTAGAAAACGCAAAACGACACTGCGGCGAGATATTCGTATCGTTCGCGAAATGAAGCGTAATCCATTAATTAAGATTCGTGAAATAAAATGAACAGCAAACTTGGAGAAACGTTCCATTCTCTGCAATTTCGATGATTTTGAAACATGTTATGGAGATGGAAGGAAAGTGAATTCAAAATTTACGGGAATACTCCAATGCATTATAGATTTAAGGTATCAAACTAAGATAACGAGTGTTTCACAGAAGCACAACCGTCCCTATGGAATAAACTAGGTCGCACAATTAGTGAAAAATACAATCATATAAAAATATTACAATAAACACTGAAGAAAATTCATATAATAGAGAAATAAATTACAGTATTGATTATTAATAAAAAATAATCTTCAACATCTGGAAGATCGTCTACTAACACATTATTGAACAAAGGGATATCGGACAAAATATTGAACTTTTATGAAACATAGTATTACCATTTTAGTTTTTTTAACATTAATTTATAAGGTGTTCAGATATTTTTATAACACCAAAATTCACTTTTTCCAACACTTCTTCTTATGTTTAAAAGATGCTTTGTTTTAAATCAAAAGTTTTTTACTCCGACACCTATACAATATAGTTCGGTATACTGAAAAATGTTTTCGTTGTTTTCTCCGTATTTATTTCAAGTATAATACGGCATAGAAATCAAAGTTATGCTAATGTCCGAACATTTTCAGGCCTGAGTGTATAACCGGGGATCGGCCTTATTTCTTGAGATATTCGTAAAAAATGCCGCTATCGCTACAAAGTATTTTTGACTACAGTTATGCGTATTTGGCAATGCGAGCGTCAGTATTAGTTGCAGGTTACCTTTTGTTTATAAACGAGGGTAAGCTGAGCAAAGGCTTAAAATAGTGGCACAACTACATAGATGAAGCTGCGACATATGCCTGCTATAAATTATCTACTATAGCTTATATACTAGCTCAATAAAAAGAGAATATCATCATTTCTTATGTTTAAGTGTGGGTTAGAGTTTTCACCAACCGCTGCAAGGTGGGCGCAAACGGTTGCGTGAAGTAATAACAAATTAATTATAAAAATAGTGTGTATAACGTATTATAAAAATAATAAGAGAATGAGTAATTGATATTATTTTAGGAAACAGAAGAATCGTTATTGTACACTTATTATAGGTGGATGATTGGAGGCTTGCAAACTCACGAGTGTCTATCACAAAACAATAACGTTCAATCCTGGACTCTTAGAGATATAGCGGCACATGAGTCAGAGGACATTTCAAATTATATTGTTGTTTTGCCTCGGAGTATCAAGACCGCTAGATTACAAGTAATGTAAGAACAAATAAATTCCGGGCAAAGCAATGTCGCCGCTACATGCAACCGTCGAATGAAGACGAATTTGGATTTTCCGACTCTCCCCTGACCAGTATAAATAAACAGACGCGATCGCGTGCGACACAGTATCGAACAGCTCATATCGAGTATCAATGAGTATTAACGAGCATCTCCGAGGATCTACGCGACGAACAACAACGAGTATTTATTCCGAGTTTTATATTGTATCAACGACTCCCTGTACGCATATTTATTTATTTCAAATATACTTGACGGACTGCGACAGCAAAATTTCGCCCTCATTATTTCGCGATACCTATTCATGACTAACCCTCCACAGAAATAAAGCAAACCTATATCTTTTCAGAGCAGCTTTTCGATCAATATCGTGCCATTTTATATATTTTTCATTACATAGTTAAACATTTTATTTTGGATATAATATTAAAATTTAATATTAAAGTTTAATATATTGTTTATAGCCACATACTCCAAAGTAGCGATCTTGATCTGTCAATTATGCATTAGAACTGGCAATTGTATTAAAAAATGGGGTTGAACTTTACTGTGGGGAAATAAAAATCATTGTCTTTCTTATCTGCAATCTTGTAGTTTTCCATGTGTGGAATCCACAAATCCAAGTTTGAAATTGCGGGATCCAATGATTCATACCATATGATTATGCAAAGCAAAGCATCTTCAGAGTATTTTACATTTCTCTTTGGCGCCAAATGGGCTTATGTCCGTTATATCGTCCATTGAATTGACCACACAGATCAGCATTCACACGTGCTCGACTTCTGCTTACATTATTCAAAAATGTAGCAGATCGGTTCCATCAACAATTTCACCAGAATGACGTTATTATGACAGCAAAAACGACGCCATAAAAATTCGCACAATCCTTATCTTTGTCCCTATCCTCAGCTGGTTTCTAATTGAATTCTATTTTTTGAGTATGCGTACATGTTACATTGAGTATATTATATTCACAAAAAAATTACTTCGTACTAACATAATTGGCCGTCTAGCGGCAACCGGAAAATAAATACAGGAAACATTCGATAACTGCGAAAAGGTGCATAACACGATAAAAAGAGAACGAAAAAATTACGCAGTGGTGAAAAGACGCAAGTGAATTCTTTGGACGCATTGGAAAAAACTGTTACCTACAGGCCTTGACCACTGACATTGTTGCAATGCATCGTTCACACGAACTATTATTGAACTGTCTCGAGATTCAACTTAGTATAACCGAGTTTCTTTAGAGCATAAAGACAGATCTGGGGAAAAAAGGAGGATGCATGCACAGACTTGTAGAAAAATACTTCAGTAAGTTTACTTAATAAAGTTCTATTACAGATCGATGATTGAAACGATGTTGAAAGGCGAGTTCCTAAGGATGGACATCCGAATTTTCGGATTTGCCAGTTTTTTTAAGATGAATGGAAAATTAGAAGTAATTGGTGGGTACATGTTTCAAAGAACGTCCAGCACCTGCGTACCGGTCGCATCGAATAGCAACAGGTTTTACTGTTCTTCAAGGTGGATCTCACCGGTAATAGGAGAACACTTTAACCGGAACATACGGATAAGACCAGACACTTGCAATGTTAATGCTTTTTATTTAAAAAAAAAGAATAAATATTTCAGTTCACAGATTACTTATGCAACACTTCAATTTGCAGAAAACAAAAAAAGAATATGAAAAAAACAATATTACAGCCTTTTTTCAAAAAGTAATCAAACTCATCCGGGTTTGCTGTATACAAGCGTCCTTGAGTCATATCAGAATGAAAAACCAAATATATACAAAATACATGTAACCGAACACTATATTTAGGCCAAATGATATAGGCCAAAATGATTACCATCCACGTGCAGTCAGTGACTCCATAAACTGTACTCATTGAAAGAGCCAGAATCCAATGTATTGCTAAAGTAAAGTGTAAAATACCACACAAATGTTACATAAATACGACCCTGTACCACTGGATCCCAAAACTTAAAACTAGGATTTTCGGATTCCCCGTTTCGAAAACTGATAGATTTCAAAAAAAAAAAATGATTAATTCTTGACTTTTCCCTAAAGTAAAGTTCAGCCAAAAACAATAATAACATAGATCCAAAATTCGTCCACATTTTCTAATTTGGGTCCGTAAACGCCATAAAAGTACTGGTTTATTTCGTCGTATCCGGAAGCAAGTAATATCTTTCTTTTTTTATTAATCTTGTGATTTAGGTTCCATGTGAACTAAAATCTCGATTAAAACAGCACACCAATGTACACTGTTGTGTACAACAGAAATGCAAAATCAGAAGATTTATACAGTGACACATAATATAATAGTACTTTAAGGAAAAGTAACGTTTATACTGATTTATGCGAAGTAATGGTAACTGCATATGGTCCATAGGTGTTTAAATACCGTGATATTGGTAAATTTTTTGAAAAAATATGCAAATAAAAATATTCTTAGCAAGTCGACGCTAGGGGAAGATATACTTGGATTTCAATTGATGAAATAATCGTTGGATAAAGTTGGATGTTATATAAGTAAACGTGATGGTTAAACATTATGTGAAAGAGCAGTCTTCAACGCGTCATTCATTTGTTTATAAAGAATTGCAAAGAAAACAAACTGTGAATTCCGCAAAAAAATGTGTTACTTTCAATGTGCACTTACTGCAAACTATTGTTCGTAACTAATTCCGTTTCGTGTATGTTGGAAGCTGGAAGAAGTTTAAAATTATTTTATCTTAACACGTTACGTGTAACATGTATAACAGAGCTTGTGTAAAATAGCCGAGAAAATGAAACTATTATTCCCTTCGATCAATAAATTGTTTCTATGAAGCAAATATTTTTAAAAGTTGCACACATTGTGTCGGAACTTACATAAAAAAAAAACTATCAAATATGCTGATATGTGATCTTACAGGTAACTTCAGCATCACACAGAGTATCCAAAAAAACTGTAGTACAAGCCGCTGAAAGAGATAAAATTTGTTCATCCGAAGCCTCGTGCACAAGAAAATCGAATTTGAGTTTCTGTCAAGTATCGTATTGAAGAGACCGAGCATTGACTGAATGTGTTCCGTCGTACGCGGTTACTTTGTTCGTATTTACGACTTGGCATGGCCTGAATTACTACACGAAGTTTCGTGATCACAGAAGTAAACAATGTCCCGCAGGATTTTATTTACAAACTCCAGGTGAACAAAATAAAAATACGAAACTGTTAAGAAAACAACAAGCACTCAGGATAATAAACCATCACGACGGATGAAACAAAACATAACGTAGTTTGATCCTTAAAAATAACGACAACAGAACTGCTGGAACCGGGAGACAGCAAGCAACACGTGTCAGCACTGTGTGTGCTTACGGGCACTATGGGCAATATATGATATATTTTAAAACAGAGCTGCCGGCGGAGAACTATGAGATAAGAAGGGTAGAACAACAGGAGCGATATAACACCCGCTCTAGGTCAGAAGCCGCCTCCATTTTTGTAGAAAGGATTAGGACAGTGGAAGAACGTATGGAGAAAAAGTGGAGAGAAGAATGGAGTTATTATAGGGAGGATAATTGGACAAGGAGACTTATAAATGACGCTTGTATTTTTAAGAAGTACAGAAGGAATATTGAACACTTTACCATGCAGATCTTGAATGGACATTGAATATTTAACCTATATCGTAAGACGATTAATTCCCACTCAAGATGCTGGGATTATAATTGTTACGCCACGAGGCTTTCCATAGGTCGTATTCCTAACCGTCGCTCGTGGCACTACAGTGTCGCAGACAGATCGTCTCATCTGCCCGACAAATATACAATGTAGCGGCAAGCATCAAACAGAGCGAGTTCTAGAAACGTCGATTCGTTTCGTTATTTTAACTACACATAGAAGGTGACACGTGTGATCATGGCGTGATCGGTGGCGTGACCCGAGCATGGTGGGGGTCGCCTCCCAGAGAACACAAGGGCAATTAGTATCGATCGAGGATTCGAACGGAATGCATTAAGAGAGTCTAACGAACAAAATCCAAGTCGCTTAGTGTACCAAATACATCAAGAAATATTGTAAAGTCGAGTCGAATTACTGCATCAAATTAATTGTATAATCGTTAAATAATTTGTGACGTGCTCGTTGTATTATTTTAATTATTGTGAAATATACCATTTTATGTTAACCCTGTTAATTCAGTGTTAACCTCATTTAACCACCTCTGTTATCTTAACCGAAACAGGGGAACGACTAATTCGCGGCGTCGATTATCCGAATCGTAGCGAGAATTTACGCCTCTCGCTGACGCGCTTTCCTCGCGATCGCGTCTCTCCGCGAACGGTCGTAACATTTGGTCCTTCGAGCCGGATCACGTGTCAAGTGAAAAGTGCACACCAGTGACACCTACAACCATACAATGCCACGTGAATCGAACATAAACAGCAGCAGAAGCGTTACCACTCCAGCGAAGTCAGTAACGCCAAGGGCCGTCAGTTTTGAAGAGGCATAACCCGGTGATTGAAGAACGCAACCACGCAGCTTCACGCCAACAACTAGAGGGTCAATTTCCGCAAGGAAACGTCTTACACGTCAAACGAGACACATACCGTGACAAGCAACATTTAAACTCACAACCACAACGTAAGCTCGTTCATGGTATTGTCTTTACAATCCGCTATACCAATGGAAAGCACAGACAAAATTACCTCTTTGCATCGGAGTCGAGGCTTCCAAATCGGCCGATTTACTACTTTATCAAAACGACTCGATGAATATGAACAATCCAGCCAACCGAATAAAACCTCTTTAACGGCCTACTCGACGACACGTGGGAACAATACAGACTATTACAAGAACAACTAGAAGATTTAGGCGAGGAGAAAGACGCGCGCGTTTCCGAAATAGCAAACACATATTGCGATCTGGTAGTACGATTACACATTCTCATGGATGATGCACCAGCATCGTCGTCGAAATCGCCAAGCTGCGATTCACCCAATGTCGCCGAGCCGATATCAATTAAACTACCAGAGATTCATCTACCTACTTTCGACGGTGCCATCGAGAATTGGCATTCATTTTATGACTCTTTCTCGTCCACGATAGATCGAAGCGATCGACTTACACCCGTACAAAAATTCCATTATCTTCGATCTTCCTTAACCGGAAAGGCCGCGTGAAGCATCCAATCGTTGGACGTTACGGAAATCAATTATCCAATCGCGATTGATCTTCTAAAAGACAAATTTGACTGCCACCGTCAAGTCTGCATGCGCCACTGGGACTTGGTTTTCGATTATCCGAAAATAAATAAGGAAACACCCGAAGCTATAGACGATTTTCTTGAGACGGTCAAAGTAAATCTCCAAGCTTTGGAAAAACTAGGTGAACCAATAACTTCAAATGCTGTCCTCATTAAATTATTCACTTCGAAGCTACCGTCAGCCATCATTCGCAAATGGCAACGCACACTACCGGACAAAAAGATGCCGTCATATACGCATTTGGTAGAGTTCCTTAAAACACGGACGAACGGCGATAGAACAAGCCCAACAACAACCGTGACAAAAAGGACGTCCGAGCAACACAACCGACTGCGACAACACGCGCCGCGAAGCGTCACTTTCACCACTACATGTAGGACGTTGGCGTGTCTAACTTGTAAAGGACAACGCGAAATATGGAATTGCGATGTCTTCAAGGCGAAGACTGCCAAAAATCGTCTTGAAACCGTCAAAAAGGCATCACTCTGTACATTGCCTAGGTCAAGGACACACTCTTGCTCAATGCTCTGCCGGTTCATGCCGCATATGCAGACAGCGACATCATACGTATTTGCATCAATACCAAGGTCACGACAAATCACGATCATCGAGCGACCGATCATCCAGCGGACGGTCTTCACCTAATTCACCGACTCCTCGTTCGTCACATCGTTCGAGACGCGCATCCGCGTCTACCCGGTCGTCTCCCCGGTCGTCTCCCCGGTCATCTCCCCGATCGTCGCCCCGAACGTCTCCAAAACGCGAACCTTGGCCATCACGAACACACGCAACCGGATCAAAAATATCGTCTAGTCCTCAGCGACAAGGAAGGAAATGACTACATCAGACGACTGTAATTGGGACCGAATCACAGAAAACCGAATCACTGACCTCGCTTCATTCGCAACCATTGCATCACGGTCTCTTAGTCACAGCGCAGGTCAATATACAAGACGATAAGAGTCAACCATTCCGTTGTAGAGCTCTGTTAGACATCGGCTCTAGCATGAACTTCATCACCGAAAAACTTGCTAATTTGTTGAACCTCAACCGACGGAAATGTTCGGTCCCAATCGGAACTCTCGACGCGTTATCGACGACCTCGAAACACCATATCACGGCCACGATCACCTCAATTGGCGGCACATACGAACGCACATTGACGTTCCTGATCATTCCAACTATATCGACTTGGGTCACAGATCAACCCACAGATCGCTCAACTATACAAATACCTCGGAATCTCCAACTAGCCGATCCAAGATTCCATAGATGTGCTCCGATCGAAATCTTATTGAGCGCCGGACCAACACTAGCTTCACTCTGCGTCGGTCAACTTGATATCACTCACTGAAACGGGTCCGATTTGCGGCTGCAAAAGCTCGATTCGGATGGATCATCGGGGGGAACCCAGCCTCGCAATTATCAGCGCATACATTTCACGTTTCCACGACGGCTTTACAGGCGAGCCTCGCCCGGTTTTTGGGAATTTGACGAAGGACCGTACACTTCACACATTTTGGAGGCGGAACAACAATGCGAGGAACATTTCTGAAATCACGTTCATCGCACCAACGAAGGGCGATACATTGTCGCTCTCCCATTTAACGAAACAACTCCTTCGCTTGGATCCTCTAAGGCCATGGCGATGAAGCGACTCACATTTCTGTGCGATCGTTTCGAACGAGAGAAACAATTTGAAGCCGACTATCACGCCGTAATACAAGAATATTTGGAATTAGGACACATGACGAAGATTACCACGGACCACTCCTCGGATGACGGATATTTTCTGCCACATCACGACGTGATCAAAGAGTCCAGCCAAACGACAAAACTCCGAGTCGTGTTTGACGGATTGGCACCAACCACCACCGGAGTTTCCTTAAGCGACATACTTCACACGGGACCGAAACTACAAGATGACTTATTTTTCATTCTCCTGAGATTATGGTCTCATCAATACGTTCTCACGGGGGACCTTGAAAAAATGTATCGACAATTTCTTGTGCATCCAGAGTATCGGAAATTCCAACAAATTTTGTGGCGTAACACTAATGGAGAAGTTGACACTTATCAACTCAACACGGTGACGTTCGGGTTATCAGCAGCGCCTTATCTAGCCATTCGGTGCATCCAAGAACTGGCGGACGACGAGGGACATCGGTTTCCACGAACGGCCACAGTTCTGCAGCGAGATTTTTACGTCGGCAATGTGCTCACAGGAGTTGATACAAGGATCAAGGCGCGATCACTGAGCAAGAAACTCACGGAATGGCTCAAACTAGCCGGTTTAAACATTCGAAAATGGGCATCAAACGACCGAGAGCTGCTACAAGGACTCTCCGAACAGGACATGAACGATAAACTACTTCCAGGCGAATCTCAAACTTTAAAAACTCTGGGCATTGTTTGGAATTCCTCTGATGATTCGATCCTATATTCCGTCAAAATCTGCCCTACCAGCTCCCGAATTACGAAAAGAATAATCAGCTCCGAAATCGCCAAGATCTACGATCCTCTTGGATTACTTGCACCAGTGATCGTTCGAGCTAAGATGCTACTCCAACGACTTTGGACATTAAAAATCGATTGGGACGAATCTCTGCCGGCTGACTTACATGCAGAATGAAATGAATACTATGCGCAGTTGCCATTGCTAAACAACGTAAGGTTTCCACGCAAAACTATAATCAAGTCTGCAACGGAAATCGAATTACACGGGTTCTGTGACGACAGCGAAAGGGTTTATGGGGCATGTGTTTATCTTCATACTATCACTCCGGATGGTCAAGTCTAGACACGACTCCTCACTGCGAAATCAAAAGTGGCTCCGCTCAAATCACAAACTATTACAAAGCTGGAACTGAGTGGAACACTTCTTCTCACATCCTTGACCACCACAGTCCTTCAAGCACTAGGAAGCAATATTTCTCGGACTGTTTATTGGGCTGACTCTACCATCGTCCTTCATTCGATTAACACATCACCCCATACGCTGAAAACCTTCGTCGCTAATCGTGTGGCAGAAATTCAAAGGAAGACTCACACCTCAGATTGGCGTCACATTCCCACCACCGACAACCCTGCAGATCTCATATCCCGAGGACAATCGCCCGAAGACTTTCTGCGACCAACCATTTGGCAACATGGACCGGAGTGGCTACAACAACCTGAAGAATACTGTGGAACCCAGTACCACTACCAATCGAAATACCGGAATAAAAGAAGGCAACCTGTCTGTCCATGACTCCTCCCGAGCACAGTCTGATTGACCTAAGCTAATCAGAATTACCGCTCGTTGCCTCCGATGGAGAAAAAACAGGATAGAAGAAGACCTCTAACTACACATGATTTAACTATTGCGCATAACAAACTTATCCAACTGTTACAACTTTGTTATTTTTCAGATGAAATTCGTATTCTCCGAACTGATCGAAATTCTGCAGTGAAGGGGAAGCTACAACGGCTCAATCCATTTCTGGACAAGAACGGAATGTTGCGAGTCGGAGATCACTCAACAATGCCTTTTAATCAAAAACATCCGATCATTTTACCTAAATCTCCCGTTACGTCACTTATAATCGAGCATAAGCACCTCCTAAACCTCCACTCCGGAACTCAAGCTACCTTATATGCCCTAAGAAAATTTTATTGGCCTATCGACGGCCGTAGTCAAGTTTGAAGCACGCTGAAGTAGTGCGTCCGTTGCTGCCGAGCCAATCAACCTCCAGTGGATTAAGTAATGGGCGATCTCCCAGCCGCACGGATAACGGAATCTCAGCCGTTTACCAATGTCGGAATCGATTATTGCGGGCCATTTTACATCAAAGAACGAAATGTATGGTAAGTATGTCAATTGTAAATTGTATGTCTTGCAGTTAAAGCAGTCCACATCAAGCTGGTCAGCGACCTCACTAGTGAGGCCTTCATTGCTGCTCTGTGAAGATTCATTGCTCGCCGAGGATTCTGTCTAACAATATACTCTGACAACGGTACCAACTTCGTTGGCGCCAACAACGTTCTACGAAAGCTCCGAAACCTCCTGCAATCCGACGATCATAAAGTAAAGGTTCAATGTTTTTTAGCCGACCGACGGATCGAATGGCGCTTCATTCCGCCCAACTCAACCCACTTCGGCGGGTTATGGGCGGCTGCAGTGAAATCCTTCAAACGACATCTCAGACGTGTCATAGGTAACGAGTTTCTAACATTTGAAAACTTAAATACACTCATCATTGAAATCGAGTCTATCCTCAACTCCCGTCCGCTTACTCCAATATCTACAGATCCAAACGATCTCCTTGTTCTTACTCCCGGTCACTTCCTTATCGGAGACTCTGTTACGTCTCTGTTACGTCCATCCTTCGCTACCTGGCAGGCAACGGCCAACCTATAGTCAATACTCAACCTATACTCAATAGACCCAAGGACCCACCATAAAACGTTAACTTTTAACTGCATTGTTTCCACACATGTTTGCCAGTCAAACTGCTTGTCTTGAAGAATTTGCTAATCTTATAAGTGTTTTCGGTTTATGGCTAGGTCTTGGAAAAGTCCTCGAGTTTATTAGGCGCTCTTGAAAATCATGAAGAAAGCGGGTAACCGAATGGGAAAAACGAACATATGTCTACCGAAAAAAGGCTGCTTTCCCCAGGAACAAGGTCACCCCCGATCCACGTTGGTAGGAGACTTCCTTATATCTTTTTTCATTAGCGTGGGTCATAACCAATCGGCATCGCGGATCGTTATCCTCACTTCCCTGAGGAAAATTGTGAACAACGAATCCGCGTTCTTCGTCCAAAGGGCACACCCACACCAAGCTTTCCTCCGAAACAACATAAGAACAAATCAGACAGTCTATGTCAACTCGATTCAAGGGACATTTCAAGGAACCTCAAGAAGTCAACAAATCGAATACAGTCAGTCGACAGAATACACCATCATACGCGGCAACACGAACAGAGTCTCAGGTCGTACTCGCTCGTAGTTGTCTTTTCAAACATTCATTCTTGTTCAATTACTGGGGAAAATTAATTTTTATTATAAATTTATAGAATATGCCTGCAAACTCCTGGAACCACTTCACAACTTATTAAGGAAAAATGTCGAATTCATCTGCAATGAAAAATGTGAGAAATCATTTCAGAACATCAAGGAATATCTCTGTTCAAGTCCGATCCTAGCAATATATGACCAAAACAAAGAAATATTCATTTATACAGATGCAAGTGGTGATGGCTTAAGAGCCGTTTTAAAACAACCCCAAGATAACGGTATGTTACACTCGGTTGCGTACTTCTCAAGAAAACTCAAACCAAACAGAATCAAAGAAGAAAGCAATCTACCTCGAATGCCTTGCTATTAAAGAAGCGATTCAATATTGGCAACATTACACATTACTGTTGCTTCGCACAAAATGCTTGATATGAAATGAACCTTATAGCGATAGCGATCGTGATGAGAACTAGCTGCAGTGCATATGTAACAGCAGATGGGTTCACAAAAATTGCATCAGGTCTAATATGGAGTTCTACGTGTACATCAACTGTAACTCGAATGATACACGTTGCTGAACCGAATAACAAGCGTATCAACTAAAAAATTGCGAAATAGAGATAACAATGACATGATCGCAAGTGATCTTAGTTAATATACTTTGAACTTTATTGCTGCATTTTTGATGATAGCGACTAGTGTTATT
>NC_057777.1:11995762-12028282 GCF_014825855.1 Bombus pyrosoma | reverse complement strand
ATGTATAATACAAAATAAGGATACAATTACACTTGAATATGGTATGAAAAATAAAGTTTAAAAGAAAATTTCAGATATATTGATTTCTGGAGTTATTTAATTGCTTTTCACGTTTAGTTGTGAATTTCCACAGTTGGCCAAATTGCAAAATTCATGCCATTGGCATTAAGGAAACATTATAGAGTTTAATAAAAGGAAAGCAAAAAAATACAAATTCTGACAGTGAATTTAGTAAAAAATTAAGAAAGAGTAAGACAGACATTAGGAATCTGTAGCAAAATAAAAGAAGTTCAAGAGGGCAACGGTAACCATAATAATAAGAAAGAAACATAAGAGGAAGGTCATTAAAATAAATTACAAAGTATAAAGTGGCAGTAGAAGACAAAAACATAAACAACAAGTACGAGCAAAGAAAATACAGGTATATAATAGGTGTGATCTTAAATCAAACCTTAAATCCTACAGAAAGTACATATAATGTTGAAGGGAATGGGGAATACGAAAGACAAATTAAAGAAGGTAGATAGAAAGAAAATTTATGATTAATGAGGAGAGATTTTCATGACAAAATAATTTATTTAATTATTATTGATTAATTAGGAGAGATTTTATATTATAATAGAAAGATACCAGAATATAGAAAAAGATAGAAGAAAAAAAAGAAAACAGGCAGATGAACAAAGCAAAATAGGCAGAAGAAAGAAGCAAACTAACAAAAAGAAGTGAGGTACTAGAAGAGTCAGACAAAATTAAAAGAAGAAAAGAGGGAGAAAACTATTATTATAAAAAGGTTGTAAATAAGAGATAAAGTAGAAGAACCCAAAATGATCTTGATCATAAATAGGTTAAACTTTGTTTCAGGGCATCACTCTTTTCTGGTCATTGATTCTATCTTCTAATGATATTTCATGAATATGAAGATGAATATGAGAATGAAAAATAACAGTTTTGAGCTTAGCGATCCATTGTTTCACAAGTAATGATAAATATATAAATTGATTTGGGAAAGGCAATTTTTGGTATTTTGCAGGAGAAGAAAAATATAATGCAATTAATACTATAGCGAAAACATTCACGATATGGATATAAATTAATGCCTTAATGGTAATCTGACATAAGGACAAAGTCAACCATATACAGTATATAACTATATGGCATAGGAATATTTCCATTACTCAACAAGAATAGATAAAACACAAACACATTCCCTAAAAAGAATATTATACATACTGAAATACCATGTAATGCCACATTATGTGATTAAAAGCAAGAAGAATAGTCTTGGAACACAAAATAATAAAATGATGCATAAACTGTATGTTAAAACTGGCGAACATGGGAGAACACATAATTAGACAGGAAAACATCGCAAAAAGTTATACACACATAATAAATTCAAATAGTGTTATGAAGCCAATGATACAGAAATAACAATAAATATAAACTGAACAATAATAAAAAAAATAACTGATATACTTTTTGGATAAAAGAAAGAAAGAATAGAATAATCTATCTATAGTGAAGTATATAAATATGCAAAAAATATAGAAAAAATAATTAAAGTTACTCACTTAGAAATGAAACTGCTATTAATAATTAAAGGAATAATCAGAGTTAGAGTATTCGGGAGACAAGAACAATCAGTGAATGCAGAAAACGGCATAAAATACAAAACAGATAAAAACAAAATGTATAATATGTGTAAGAAAAATAAATTGGATACACTATTCAGAATTTACAACAAAATTCATTAAAAAACAACAATATGATGGTCATTTCCTTTTCTGACACAGAAAAATAGTTATCAGGACTGAGAAATTTTATTAAAAAGCAAAGGCAGCATTAAGCTAAAATCATTCTACCATAGAAGAATAGCACTTCAGACAAATTCACAAATTATAATAATCTAAGAACAACTTAAAAGCTTTGTTATGTTTGTTTTGTAGTAACCAACAGATTTAAAAACTTTTAACCGAAGTATAAATGTGCCACAAATAATTTTATGTAGAAATAAACATAAATAATATTAAATAAATAGAATTTTTCTTATTGAAATGTGACAGTCTGTAATAAAAGACGAATTAAGAAAGAAAAAATAACTTTAACAAAGAAGAAATTTATAAAAATTTATTCGTAAAAAATTGTGGCCAATCAGATAAGTGAAATAAAAGTACAAAAAACAACTTATATTAGAAGAAACATGATTAGTTTACAAGAAGATGATACGAAACGAGAAATGAAACATGTAACGTATTCTCTCAACGTATACTCTATATTTCATTTCCGAACTTCTTTGATTCCACGCAGTCATAGCAGTGCAAAACTACTTTATGAAAATTAAGAATTTCCTACATCAAATTATTTGATTTGCAAGACCTCATATATTTCTACATTACTCACACAAAATTAGTATAGCTATGTGAACAATGCAAACATTAAAAAGAAATAAGCGATACACAGTAGCCCAAACAAACAAGGACAATGGTTGAAATAAGACATCAAAAATAGCAGTTATTATTCGAATTATTTGTTATTACGACTTACTTTTGCATGTAGAATAATTTTCTTTTCGCTTACTATACTATCCCTGTTATTAAATAGGCTTTGGAGTTCGATATTTAATCGATTCACATAGATTCAGTTTTCATATTCTGTATTTTACCACCATGTACAGCCATATGAACACACCGGATATTCACAGATAATTAACACGTGGCGGACACCGAAACAAAAGAGCGTCGTTAGAAGTCGTACCAACGCTGCATGTAGGAACTAGTGATCATACCAATCTAAAATTTTCCTCAACAACCCTATCCATCCTAGAACAAATTTTTAGGTTAAAATTATTTATACAAAACTAATATGTATACGAATCTTTTCATTTTATAAAATTGTATGTATAAAATATTTACCTTCGCTGAATCTCTTTTTACAAAAACTTTGCAGATCAAGTTTCTAGTCAAATTTAATTCTCCACTTAGTACTCATTACCAAGTAATGTTTGGTAAATTCAAAAATTATAACGTTCAGTAAATTTTTATACGATGTACACTCTACCTTGACTCGAATACGAAAGACGATTATGTTATTACATAAGTTTGGGGTTTGATATTTAATTGATTCACACAGATTAGTTTTGTATGCTCGCATTTCATTACCTTGTACAGCCATTTACAACACGCCGAATACTCTGATAAAAAGAAACGTGGCAGACGGTGAAAAACAGAAGAGAATCGCGAGCAGTCGCGCCAACTCTGNGATGTAGGAACTAGTGATCATACCAACATAAGATTTATCTGAACAGATTAAACAGTACAGTGAACTCTATGACGATGTGCTAGCGTGATGTAATGTCGACGATGAGGTAGCGTTGTTCGCCGATTGGTTATGCTTCAGGACTACAAGTGGTACCTGTGTACGATCGTTGGTTAAATTGGTCATTTTATGATATGTTTATGAAATCTCAACGCGATTCTTTTATTAATATTTTCATAATTGTACTTCAATTTTATGATTAATTGAACAAATATGTAATAACTATTTTAATACCGAAAATAACGATTATTATAGTGCGAAATTTTATGTATATATAGTATGTTAAAATATGTAAAATAAAATATATAGATGTGTGCGTGTTACGTTCTATTTAGTTGCCGACGAGAAGGTAGCGTTAACTGGCGCTTAATGCAACTGGCAATGAGCTCCACTTTCGGCTAACCTGCTATGTGCGTGAATACTGGCGCATTTGACACACGCCGGGTTTCTGTTGCAGTAATTTTTTGTGTGTCCAAATTGCTGACACCGTATGCATTGCGGTATGTCTTTTTTGTGTCTGGGTGGCTCCACTGTTATTATTGTATTTAGAACTTTTTTAATTTCAAAAATGTCTTTGTTATTGTTTTTGGGTTCAAGTTCAATTATAAATAGAGGTAATGGTTGTTTGGTATCATATCTGGTTATGTTGCTTATTGTTCTTACATGGTGTCCCATTTTAGCTAATTCCTCGCATATGTTGCTTGTATTTGTTTTTTGGGTGTAATCCTCTTATTACTGCTTTGTAACTTTTGTCAGTTTTGAGCTGGTAAGTGTGATATCCGGCGTTTGTTTCTTTTAGTGCTTTTGTCACTTTTCTAAAAGATTATGGGTTGTTAATTTGTACTTTTACTTGGTCCCGTTTTAGTTGTTTTATACTATAGTTTTCATTTCCTGCCGTGTTGTTTAGTAGTTCGATGAGGGGGTCTATTATTTGAGCGTCTATGTAAATTGGTGGTGGTTTGGCTGTGCGGGTTATTGGTTTTTCGGCTGGATCTGTTTCTTTCTCCTCTGGCAGTGCGCTGAAGGAGTTTCGGAGAGTGATTTCTTGTAGCCATTGCTGTTTTTCTGTTTCTGGAGCCCTCCTAAAGTTCGTGTTTGCTGTTATTTTTCGTTTTTTATTGGAAGTTACCACCTTCCAGCTTTCATCATGGTGTAATAGTTCATTGTTGATGTTATTCGTCTCGTCATTCTTTTGTAAAGTATCCATTTCTATTTTATTTGTAGCTGAGCAGTCTTAATTATCGTTTATTGTTTGATTTAGATTTATTAAATCCGTAGTTTTGTTTATGAAGTAAGTTTCTTCTTTGTTTGTTACTTTTATTGGTGGTATTTACTGTTGCATTTTATATTTTCGACCGATTGACGATGGGCGCTGTCGTTAGTCTTTTGTTTTGTTTAGCTCGGCTGCTCGGCTGCTCTGTTAAAGATATGTTGACTATTCTAAGGATACAGAATAAGTGTCCCTTTAAGATGTCTTAGAACCAATAATTTGTTCTACACTACTCAGCACATATTCCTTTAATCGTGAGCTAAATTATGCTAATTCCTTTTATTCGAAGGTAGATCAACTTCGGCAAATCACAGTCTCCTTAAGAGATTTGCTGGAACGTTTATTTTAATTTATTTGTATGTTTGTATCTATATTTAATATATATGTCGGGTCCACATTATGAATAGAGTTAGGGACGTGAAACGAATCTTCGTTTGGATTAGACATTGTTGTTATGCAATAGAGAAAATATTGACTAATGCAAATATGATTATTACAGAATGTGACAAGTAACCGTGGTAATTAAATACTCGAAAAGCTAATGACAATGATCCCAGGTTCAATAACGAGTCCGCGGTCAACGGGACAACAAAAATGCGCTTTCTTCCAAAGTCTACGGTACAAGTATTACTGAATTAACTCTTTGTTAAAACATAGAATATCCACCGAGCGTAAAGACGCTATTTAACTCGCTAATGCGACCTTACGAGAATGACTTTCCGTCACGATGATGCTGCAGAGGAAAACTATATGGGGTTAGGTCTAAGGACACGAGATCCTCGGATTTGTCGAGAAAAGCCTTCGTTCGGAAAGTGAGGGAAATTGACGTTGCTGTTAATTGGTCAATTTCCATATCGGTGGTTAGAAAAGGATGCTAGCCGCCCTTGAGGGAAAGTTGCCAGCGGGAAGCGTCGTTCACGAAAAAAATAGATTTCCCTTATCTTCCCGTAGTTGGGACAAAGACTGTTTGTCTCTTTGAAGGACTTTAGTTTACTAAATCTTAAGATTTATAACGGGTCCTCAGGATAGCTGAATATGTACTGTGGATATGCATCGACATCTGGTAATCACCTTACACAAAGAATCTGCGTGTGGCGAGCCACGGGACAGAAACCGTTGGAATGTTTACTGTCGAGTGCCGCTACAACTATTTCTTTTTGATTTTTAGTTGCCATACCGCAAAGTCGAATATCATGATTTCAAATAGGCTTTATAATTGTTTTATGTAGTGATAGTTTATTTAGTAGTAATAGTTTACTGGTGAAAATGTCTACAGTAAGTCAGTACATTTCTTTCCTTTTGAATCTGATATGGTCGATTTCTTTATTTATGTGCTGTTTCCAAACAAATTTGTCAACAAAGACCTGACTATCTAACTGTTTTGATTTGCTGTATGATGTGGTGGTTGAGTATGATAAGAGATGTGGTACATTTCCTTAATTGTGAATATAGTGAGGTTGCATTTACGCGTATTTTCAGTTAATTTCTATTTATTTAGTCGCTCCTAGAGTATTTCGATGTCTTTGTAATGATTGAAACGCTATTGTAGGATCATCGTAGGTAGTTAATATAGCTGTGTCATCATCATGTATCTGTAGCGCAAAGAGTGGGCACTAACACACTGTCCTGAGGAACACCAGCATTAATGCGAGAAATGGTATAGGATTTCGAAGTACGTATATTGTTGGTTAATTTTGAGAAGTAAATGCGTACGCGTGATATGTGACTGCAAAAATTAATCAACATATACATTTATTTAGTACGAGTGAACGCCGATTTTATTTTCTTTTGTCTAATTAGTAACAGTCAGTTTTCAAGAGTTCAATCCTAAATATAACGAACCTTCCTCAGATAGAAATGAATTAAATTAAATAGTTATTACAACAATAATTATTACATCTTTTAATTTATTGTTTATAACCAACAAAAATCTCAGATAATTGTAAAAAAAAAGTCTCTCGATAATTGTGTCACGTAAAATAAAAAAGGAAATCGAAGATGAAAAGAAAATAAAATATAAAAAAATAAAAAAGAGAATTTATTTTTGAACACTTGGTTTACACTAATTACTATTTGCTTCTGAACTCCAGCTGTGACTTTCCAAGACTGAAGCTCTTACAATTTGACTTTCGATCGGATCTGTTTCTTTTTTTCTTTGTCGCCCCTCAATATCCCCACTACCCGCGCGTTTGTTAGGCGTCGGCGTCCGTTGCCACGCAAGCCTTCTTCTAGAACATTCGGCGGAAGGACCGTTGGGATATCGATGGCTCATTAGGCACTTCGGCGATATACATTGTCACCGAATGCCGCCACATGTTTATCTCCATCATCCGGCCATCATCGTGACAATTGCGTCGTCATCATTCGTACCAAGGGTTGGAGGTCCTTCTCGACGCATTACGAAGCTGGACGGCCCGCCACGGTCGTGTCACGACCGGCACACTTCAAATCTGAAGGACCGAAAAACTTTGACGATAGAAATTATAAGTTATCCGGAGCTCGGGCAGGCGTGATGGAAAATCGGGAGGAAAATCATTGAGGAAATTTGCGAGGTTTCGCACAAGAAAGTTTTTCCCCCTAGGGGGAGTAGGAACCCGAATTACTTGTGGGACGATGAGATCGCGCGGCTCCGAGGGGAAACCCTTAAGAAGAAAAGGCTAGCACAGAGATCAAGGCTAAGGAACAAGGAGTGTACCGAACAGATGGAAGCTGATTACAGAAAGAGTAGAAAAGAGCAAGTCAAACAATTAAAGATGTATGCACCGCGCAAGCAGACAGGATACGGAAATAAGAACTCGCCGAATTTGAATATCCGCGGCGCGTTTCGCTTCTTTTATTCGATTGTGGAAGAAACTTGGTTAGATCGTCAGCTTGGTGCTTCTTCCGGGACCACTGGCGCGAATTTTTCAAACATTTCTAATGTCTCCAGTGACTTTCCACGCGCTTTCTAAACACGCTTTCTAAACACGCTTTCTAAACACGGTTTCTAAATTACGGTGGTCGTAATTACGCCGTACTACTTTTAAAAGACAAAATAGACATTTTATTCCAACGGTACTTTGGAACTTTTGAAAGACTCTCGCTGATAACGTTTCGCCAGACTCGTCTCGTGCACGACAAAATATATCTAGTACCGCTAACATGGGCAGCACGTTTCGACGAGACGCGTGAAAAGAAACGATCCTAATTATTCGGGAGTCGAGCGAGGCCAATTAGGCAGAACGAAACACGGTCACGTCTCGTTGTAGTTAACGGCGGTTTCTTCGCGGTGAATTCGCAAACAAGCAGATGAAGTCGGAGCGCGTGTTTTAAAAGATTTCCAAGGGAATATATAAATATATATATGTCAGAGATGAAAGAACACCGGAGCCTTCCTTTGGAACCTTGGGAAAATCCCGTAATATTGTAATCTAGATTTTACCATAGCCGTAATTAATCAATTGCCATTCAATCCGATTGTATTTATTCGAGATTTGTGACAGTGAGCTTGGGCTCGAGGCGACAGTCGCCAACGTAGCCGCGGTCAAGGGATAAACGTTTACCTAAACAAAGGCATAGAGTAACCGTATAGCTTTTCTTAAAAAAATATAGCAGCAGCACGCGGCAGTAAACACTCCAACGGATTCGGTCCCGTGGCTCGCTACACAAAGACCGCATTCTTTGGACAAGATGATTACCAGATGTCGATGCATCTCCACATCTCTGCAACTATCGGGGCACAAATGCATTGTGGGGATAAAACGAACAATGGAATCAGCAATTTCTTTATATTTCGGTAAATTGGGGGAGAGGGCAAGAGGGAACGAAGAATCGACAATTCTAATAAAAAGTTGAAACGTCAAACGAACCAAGCGTGAGATATTCTAATGGTGGCGATCCTGAGAGAAAAACGCGTGCAACGATCGGCTGGCTTTACTCTGGGTATAATTTAACCAAATCTCTTTCGTATGCTCGGCGTGGAACGTCGAAATTCGAATTCGAATATATTAAACATTGCTCACGGCTGGCACGACGAGTTGGCGCGGCACTGTCAATTTAGCGCGATGAACGTGGTTCTCGCTTCTAGCAGAAAATTTTCCCTGTTACGTCACTAGTGCCGCCAACGCCACCTTGAATTCGGTCTGACAAATATTGGAGCTCGAATTATCGTAAATCGCGCGAAGCGTCCACCACGATCAGCAAATTTTGATCTCGTGCAAAGGGGAAAAAAGCGTTGCCCTCTCGCTGATACGCGCTGCGAAATGAAACGTTGCAACCTTTCTCACCTTTTTTACCTTCATTTTCCATTCGCGCTTCCTCTGTTTCCTTTCGCTGTTCGTTCGATACTCCGCGAACGCGAAGCACGTTGTTGCTGAATTTTTTGTTGTTCGCACATTTGAGATGAGGTCGATCGTTAAGCGTTGACGATTATCGAATTAACACAACACCGCGCATAAGGGAAGTAGGGACTTACTATGTAAGTCTTTGAAACGTTCTCAAAATTTACCGTATCGACGCGAGGAATGCCAGTTTCGATATCTGTTATTCGACACGCGGCCGTTACCAACAAATTGCGTTCCTCCCGCGTATCTGCCGTAATTCGACAAATCAAAGCGTGTTCCGTCGGACCTTCAATGTTTTGGCGCAACGCTAGCAGACGAATCCAGATAAATCGTCGGTTATACTCGATAAGTTAATTGCTTGCTCATAAAAATTACCGCTGGCTCGCAGCACGCGGTATTAATATCCCGTTTCCATTAACGATTTTCCCGATCTGAAGCGCACAATCATCGAGAAGAACCTTACCGTTTAAATTTCTATCTCCTAATTCAGCCTTTACTCATCGCTGTTCCCAACATTCCCATCGTGCCCATTCAAATATTTTCATTAAAGTAATCGATTTGTACGCCGATCCACCATTTCTCCCGAATATCACGATTTTAAACGACTTTACGGCTGTCTTATGAAAGAGAATCAGTAGTAGAGATGCATTTCGAGGTCTGTTTCAATGAATCAAGACACAATGGGCGCTTCTGATCGACGAACGGATCCAGTCGTACGACTTAAAATCTACGATTGCACACGTACACATAACCGTATCCTACATACGTAACCACATCGACACGGATAACAGGGAATTGATCGAAAAATTGATCCCCTTTCGTAGAACCGTCGAATGAAAGCAACAAAATTTTCCAGTGTAATAACAACTGGCTAGACATTCGACAAGGTAAATCAGTTATTTACCGGACAAAATGTAGTTTCAACGATCGTTAATTCCGCATATTTGCGCTCCTTTTGAATTTCCGCAGGCCTTTGCCCATTTATTGGCCCGGCCAGTAAATAAACAATTTAGCGGAATCATAGTACGTAAAATAGGATTGAGGTAGCCGAGCGTATGTGTAGAGGACAGGTATATATGGATGTTTGACCGTGAGATTTATTAGAGGTTATCGTTTGTTGTCGTAACCGTTGTGCACTTTCGCACGTTCGCGGGGAGACGCGACCTCGAAGAAGCGCGCCAACGGGAGTCGTAAATTCCCGTTACGATTGACTAATCGACGCCACGAATCGTACGATCCCTTATTTCTTGTGGGATAATAAGGGTGATTAATTGAAATAATGCTGCGATTAACAGGTTACTATGTATTTAATCGATCCAACAACTTCGGTGTTATACAATAATGAATGTTTGAACGGACAACGATGAGTGAGTACAACCTGAGACTCTTTTCGTATCGTTGCGTATGATGATGTCGACTGACTGTATTCGACTTGTTGACTTCTTGAAGACTGACTAAGATTTGCTGAAGACTGCTTGAACACTTGCTCGAGAGTGCCTGAACTGCTCTTATGGTGTCTCGGAGGAAAACTTGGTGTGGGTGTGCCCTTTGACCTAAGAACGCGGATTCGTTGTTCACACTTTGTCCAGGAAGTGAGGGTAACGATCCGCGATGTCGATTGGTTATGACCCACTCTAATGAACAGGATATGAAGAAATCTCCTACCAACGTAGAGCGGGGGTGACTTTGTTCCTGAGGAAAAAACAGCCTTTTCCGATAGACATATGTTCGCTTTTCCCATCTGGTGACTGTCCGCTTTCTCCGTGATTTTTAAAAGCGCCTAATAAACTCAAGGACTTTTCCAAGACCCAGCCATAAACTGAAAATACTTATAGAATTAGCAATTCTACAAGACAGGCAATTTGACTGGCAAACATGTGTGGAAACAATGAAGCTAAAAGTTAACGTTTTATGGTCGGTCTTTGGGTCTATTGAGAATCGGGAAGACTGTAGGTTGGCCGTTGGCTGCCAGGGAGCGAGGGATGGAGTGCAGATGTCCCACACGAAGTAACAGTTGAATTTATTTAAAATAATAAATTAATGTACAGCCTGTATACGTGAGTCGTTAGTACAAAGTATTAATCGCAAAATAAAATCGTGGATAAATACTCGTAAATGCTCGTCGCGTAACTCGGTAAATATTGTACTCTTTTCGGTTGTGTTGGTTTATTTATACTGGTCGGGGGGAAGTTGGAAGATTCAAATTCGTCTTTGTTCGACGGTTATGCGTAGCGGTGACATTGTTTTGCCCAGAGTATTTGTTCTTACGTTACTTGTGCCCTAACGATCTTGATACTCCGAGGCAAAACAACAACATAATTTGAATTGTCCTCTGACTCATGTGCCGCTACATATGAAAATAAAATCTATTTTCGATTTATGCCCGTTTTACGTGCGGTATAAAGTTACCGCAATTACAGCGAATACAACGAATCGATTTGACTTGCTATCTATTTAAGCGACGGCTGTTTATGCAAGCGCACGTGATGTTTTATTTTCCTAACGAAAATCATCTCACTACGAAATGAATAATTAAAAGGTCCTCTAACACGATAAAACTTGAACGACATTCGATCGACGCGAATCATTTATTCGTGTAATTATATCCGCCAATCGAGTTTCCTCCGTATTGGCAGCATCGGGCTTCAAGAGACCCAACGACTGTAGCCGATTTAAAAATTTCGATACGCTAACGTTTCTGCTGCTTAAAATTGTTCGCATCCCAGCATGAAAGCATCCGAGATAAAATGTAATTTGCCTCGCATAGATGGAATGATCGAGATTCGCGAACGTGATAATTTTAAATTAACCGACTGACGCGTATATTTGCTAGTAGTATTTTTTACTGCTTCCCGCAATTTTCTCATACCGATGACTGAACTCTAATCATCTCCGAAACAGTAAATGGTAAGACGACCTCGATGATTTCGTATCGTCCCGCCTGGTTAGACAATTAAGACGTAAAGCGCGAAACGGGCTTGCGAAACTGCATCATCAATACCGTCATTCGTATGAAAATGATTGGTACGAATAAATTATGGAAATACGATTATACGGAGATGAATTTTATGAAATTGCAAGGTAAATGCGAACGCGTTTTCCCATATATTTCCTTTCTTTCTCGTTATACGTGATCACAAACGTGAAGAGAGCCGTAATGGAAATTACACTTATTTGGTCAGAAATCAGCACCGCCGGAATCTATTTGCGTTTTTATCAGAAGTTCCATATCAAGTTATTACGAGCTCTTAACTAGGACGTCGTCTCCAAATCTACAGCCGAGTAGCCTATGTCCGAAGCAAGCAATGATTTACGGCTTACGCGCCTATGTTTGCGATCGTGGAAACTTATAACTTTGCCGTTAGGAATTTCAAATTAGGAAGAGTAGCCAGTTTATACGGGGTACGGGGGAAAATGTAAAAGGATTCGCCAGTTATTCAAATTGCAAATCGTCGAGAAGCAAAATTGGTTCGTGTTGGAACGAGACACAGCTCCGGTTCGTTATTCGATAGCGACAATAAATTTCGCGTACTAGCTTATGATAATAATACATGGGGAATGTGTAATCGAAACGCGCGGGATCGTCGTCGATAATAGAAGAAAATTCAATTCGTTTCGACCACGAAACGTCGAACAATGTCGGCAACTATTTTTGATATCCTGTTCGCGGTAAGAAGATTTTCTCTTTCACGTACGATGCAATTATATTCGCGTACCCATTACGTCCACGTTTTCCTATTATTTTTCGGATTTTTCGCGAATCCGTATATGTGTTCAGCTCGTCGTCAGCGGTCTTCCTTCCAATTTATCTTCTACAGAGCCAGCGAAACCGTCCGCCGACGTCCATACACGTACGACAGAATACACGGCACGGGAACTTCCGTCGAGTTCCAATGGAAGACAGTTTAATGCGCTTAAACAACTACGGCTTCGATTTAACCGCTATATGGTCAGCGAAAATTAATAACTTCGTAAATTACTCGCCGTCTTTTCTTTCGATCGATAGCGATAATCGTTTCAAACTCGTCACGCTCGTCCCCCCTACCCTTTTACTCGGCTCTCCTATAACAGTCGCTGATTCTAAACGCACCGAGGTAGACGATTAACAAGTAGCTTTAGAAGAAAACGCTGTAGATTTTTCGCGGAACGAATTTCTAATAAGATCGCAACTCTAATTAACGTATTCATGGTCGCGAGCTCGCGAAACCCTTAGCAACGTTAGCTCAATAGCACGTCTAAGTTTCGAATAGAACAGTGAATTCGAGTCCGTAGCGCGGAATAAACATATCACAGCCGGGCGTTTCCGTATCCGCCGGCACGTTCATCGTCAATAACAAGCCCGCGAGGCAAGTGAGCCAGCACCGTTCCTGCATACTAATACCCGTAACCGCGAAGAGGCATCATCGCCTTGAACGCGCGAGTTTGTCAGCCGTAGAACGTCGCGTCTTGATTTCACAGTTACGAACGAAACGAACAGCGTGGTGCCCGCCTGATTTTCTTCCCAAACGATGCGAAAGCCTGCTGCTAATTTGCCGGGTCACGAGTCATCGGCGTGTTGCATCGCGTCATTCTGCGACGAAGGACGACATCGACTTTTCGTCGGGTCGTTTGCAACGAATTAACGCTATCGTCTTCGACGGATTAATCGGTCGACAGGTGACACGAAGGGAAACCGATAAAATCCAGATAATCGCTTGTAATTTGAAATCCTCGTCAGATCTATAAAACGCAAAACATTGGACAAATCGTCCCTTTTTCCTTTCCTTCTTTTCTCTATGGGATCCGATGCAAATTCGTGTTTACCGTCGAGTCCGTTGTACGATGCCGTTTGAAGTGGCGTCGAATAACAATGGTCAAGCATCAAGGCGAAACGCTTTCCGCGTTTCATAAAAACCAGTTATGTACTGCTTCGCTTTTCGAAGACGAGTTTATCCTCTGCGTCCGTCGACGACGCGGAAAACTTATCTGTCGTTCACCGCGGAAATACGAACAAGAGGAGGATTTCTCCTCTGGAATTCGGCAAAGCGATACCTTTCCAAGGCTGCGTCAAAGAACAAAAGTTCGATGATAATTATCCAGTGAATTTCTAGAAAAAGCTGAGATCGTTGGAGCGCCGCAAACTCGCTGAACAAAGGATACAGGAACAAAGGAAGAAGAGGGAAATTCAAGAAATTTAACAAAGCCTGACCGGCCTAGAAATTTGAATGATAAAAGGGAAATTAGAGGAACGCGGCGGCTGGTACATCTTTTGCAAAGAAGTCAGAGTGTGCGTGTTCGTCGACTTTTTGGAATCGAAAGATCAAGCGGTTCGGGACGTGACACTTTGCTATGCCATCGGCCTAACATCAACTCGCACACGATCTTGTTTAGTCGTGATTTTTGCCTTTCGTTCGGCAGTCTGCTATCTTGTCGTCAAAAGTCCAGGTAAGCTTCTTTGGTATTGCAACGGGAATACTCTTTGTCGCTTCCGTCGATGTACTTCCAAATCGATCCAATCCGATCCTATTCGGTAACGCGTCGACTGTGCAGAGAATGCAGGAAGCAACAATGGATTACTGTATTTTCGTACGTGGCCGATAACACGTCGACGTTGTTCCTCACGCGAATTGAAAGGGTAATTCATATAAAAGATAGCACGGTTTATGGTATGGAAAGGCGAAAAATACGCGAGCAAACACGCGAAAGATCTCATTCGAGTTGACTCTACTGAAGGTAACGCTGCGATGACGTAATAAATAATAATGGAATAGGATTACCGTGTTACGCGCTGTTCCACCGGGAAAGAAAGTAAAAGGTAAAATGCTCATACAGCAAGCTCCGCGTTACGATTGTTTTCGCCTCTTCTTAGTCCTCTTTCTAAACCGAATTTGAAATATCTTTTTTTATTATTATTTAATTGCGATTTTACAATTTGTCCAGTGGGACATTTGGTAAAATATTATAGCTTAAATATACATAGCATGTGGATGGTTACCCCAAGCGGGGTACCATCTTCATGTTTGTTAGGTTATATCCTTTGTGAGATCAGCTGGGTGTTTCCTTTTTAGTCTTCTTTCTATGCTTGTGTTGATCGTTTCCGCAGCCAGCCGGTTTGGGTGTGTTGTTATTCTTTCTCTGTACCTTTCCGCGCATCTGGGAATCACCTCCTTGACCGTTGGTATTCCCAGGCCCTTCCAAATATCCTCGTTTCTAACGTACCATGGGGCGTTTACTATTGTTCTAAGAATTTTTGCTTGTAATGTCTTTATTTTGTTTATATGGCTCTTTGCTGCTGTCCCCCATAGTGGTATTCCGTATGTCCAGATTGGTTTTATAATTGTTTTGTATATTTTTAGTTTATTTTCTATGCTTAGTTTGGATTTTCGACTTGTTAGCCAATGCATTTGTCTTAATTTTTTTGTGTTACTTTTAGGGTGCAAGCCTCTTATAATTATCTTGTAGTTCCTTTCCGTTTTGAGCTGATACGTGTGGTACACAGCATTTTTTTCTTTTAACGCTTTTGTCACCTTTCTATAGATTTCAGGCGTGTTAGTTTGGATCTTTGCTTGATCTAGTTTGGTTTGTTTCATTATATAATTGTCTTTCCCGACTATATTATTTAGTAGTTCGATAAGCGGGTCTATTATTTGGGCCTTGACAAATATTGGTGGCGGTTTTGTAATGTGGCTTGAATTAGTTGTAACTTTGCTTGTCGGGTCAGCATCTATTACTTCAGTTAGCGAGCTGAAGGAATTTCTTAGTGGTAATTCTTGCAGCTATCGCTGCTTTTCTGTATCTAGATTTTCTGCGGTACTGTTGTCGTTTTACGTTTCTTCCTTGTCTTTACTATTTTCCATGCCTCGTCTTGTTAATATCTATCGTTTTCTTGGTTTTGCTCCTCCTGTCTCGACTGCTCGTCCGTTTCTTCTATAGCCATGTCGTTTATGTTGTTATTGCATTGTTGTTGATGTTTTAGGCTTGGTGAGTCTACCGACCTGCTAATATAGTGCATTTCGCCTTTTGTTGTAATTTTTATAGTATCTGCTGCATTTTTAAAGATTCAACTCTCTATCACTATTAACTTAGTTTCACTTCGAACACTTCACCGAAGCACACGACTGACTAGGCACGTCCGTCCACCTCGGTTGACCGAGCAGGAGTGACTGCAACGAAGTGATTCATAACCGAATTCTGATGCATTTTTCTACAATGTCGCGGTCGTATCATTCGAAAATAATTCGTCTGATTTCCCCGGTGTGCTGACTCGTCGACTTTCTGCTCGTCACCGTCGCGGATGTAAACCTGGCGGACGTTCTGTTGCAAGCGGATTGTTTTTCGCCAATTGCCGATCGGCCTGCTCACTCGAATCGGCATCGTTGCCGCGCGTGTTAGTATTTGAATCGCGCAAAACGAGGCACGATTTTAGAAATTTCATCGACTCGCGATTGAGCAAGTCGAACATTTGCAAGAAACACGAGAGATAAATGGGGGAGCGAGTGATCACAGAGAGTCCAGTTATAGCGTCTAGAGCGGTGTCAGAATCACCGCTCGCTTGGGCCAACCTCGCGTAAGCCACCGAATTCGGCTAAATACCGAGATACCGAGCACACCTAGTTGCACGCAACCACTTCGCCGGATATTACGGTTTCAGGTCATCTTGCGAAGGTAGCGATTTTTTTGAGTGACGCGCACGATAGGAACGGCGCTAATGTTTAATGGCATTGGGAAAAAGGAATTACTCGATTATGAAAAAGTTGGCATAGCTGATAAGGAAAAACTAGTACGCGAGGGAACGTTACGCGTTAAGCATAATCGAAATATTTTAGAGCATGCGTTCCTTCGTTGGCAAAAAACATGCAGAAGAAACGGAATGCGTGAGCGGCTAAAACGATGAAAAATTATCGTAGAAACGCGAAGCTCGTTAATTATTTGCCGATAAAAAGATTCATCAAAATTCATAGCCCAATGGAACTTGGAAATGGAATTTCACCAAAGTCCGTGGGAACTTTTTACTGGAAGAAGCGGCGTGTCGCGGCGTAATATTCTCCGTAGTACCGCGGATCCATTTAATTTTATTTCCATGATCTCGACATCTACATTGACCGACCAACAACGAGAATATCGATAGCGAAATGAGAACGAGCGACGCAACCATACCATCGGCGAATGTCCGAATAATTGGCCATGGAATTTTTGGACTGGAAATTTTCCATCGACTTACGGATCCTGGTCGATCGCTCGTATTCACAGGTATGTCCACTGTCACGTAAACTACAGGGTTGGATGATAAGAGAAAAGAAGGCTGAGACGTAACCCAACTATTAATTTTCTTTTATCGAACTTTATTATAAATTTAGCACTTACAAGAAATAGAATGACACTGAACCGGAGGGCTGCGCAAGAACAGGAACTAGAACAAGAATTGCTCTAGCTGGCTTATATGCGTTTTGGTTTGAGGATGTTGAGGGGCTCGGTATAGGTTATGATGTGAAAAAGAGTCCGAAGGTCGGGGGTCGATGTCTTATCTATGATGTAGACTAAGGTGTGTTATAGCTTCTATGTAGGCTATGATGATAGGGTGATGATGTGTCCAAGGGAGTCCGAAGCTCGGTGGTCGATATCCTATCTTTGATGTGGACTAAGGTGCGCCACAGCCTTGGTGTAGGCTATGATGATAAGGTGGTGATGTGTCCAAAGGACTCTGATGTAGGTTGAGATGTGATTGATGCCATACCACCAATGTTGTTTTGCTGATAAATGGCTCGGTTCAATCGCGTTTAAATATCGTTCACACGCCCCTGGAAATTCCACCAGGCAATTCGATCGAGGACTAGGATTCGAAACCGCAAGTTACATATTCATCGGACCACTTTCCGGACATCTTTGTTGCCTTTGTCGGGTTTTTCACTCGTTTCATCGCGCTTTTGATCCAGCTAGACGAAGCCTAGGTGTATACATACTATATTACAGTCTCGTATAGCAACTCGAGAGACGAAAAATAGAAAAGATTTTGTAATAAAACGTTTCGATTCTGCCGATATTACCAGAATCACATGTTCCAGGAGAAAAGCCAAGTACCTGTGGCTCGCATTTTTCTCCAGAACGTCTCGAATAACGTCGAGTTTTCGCAAATGTCGTGAAATTCAGAGACGAGATTTGGTCAATTGTTCCTTGGTCAATGGTTCCATTTAAATCGGATAATCGGAGATCCGACACCGTATTTCCGTCATCATCTACCAGCTGACGGATATTTTTATCGGATTAACATATTAACGAGAGAAAATGCGAAGGACGCAAGAGGGTGATCGGAGCTGAACCTTCTTCGTAGTGACTTACGGTGTCGTAATCGGCTTATTTTTCAACGACTCGTTACTCAACGCGATCGAGTTGATTTATTACCCGATGGTCGTCGTGTTTTCCTATCTTTACCGTTGCTGCGCATCCGCCAGGAAACAAGTTCGCTAACACACCACGCTTCTCGTGTTACCCATTTCAGAATATGCTGCTGTAAACTCGATCGAGAAAAATCCCGATTTTAGCGAATTACAGTCTCGTGAAATCGAATTTAACCCTTAGAGTGCTATGGATGCATATATGCGTCTGGCGAAAGCCATCGCTGTGGACTAAGGACGCATATATGCGTTTGTCAATTTTTCCGAGCACCTACGCAGAAGTAATATTATTACGTTTGTGTGAGATAAATATAAATGCATTTCAATGTTAATGCCGCGTTCGAAGAAACTGTCTTTTCTTTTTTTTATTTAATACTTTGCATTCACAATTTGTCCAATTTGGACATTTGGTAGAATAATCGTGCCGGTGCAACACAATTATCAAGAAGAAAATGTGTTGTTTGTGTGAAAAATAAGAGAAGGACCGACAGAAAATGCGATGTCGGATTATGTATCGATAATTGTTTTGAAATTTTTCACGCACGACTGAATTATTATCTTGTGTTATATTTACTAAATTTAGTTTTCTAGTTTATTGTTTTCTAGTTTACTACCCAAATTCTAGTTTATTATAAATTTCAATGTTTATAATAAATAATTAATACTAAAAAATAACGCTCTTGAATAATTTAATCTCGTGCAAAAGAATTACTATAATTTATTACGATTTGCGCTTTGAATAGGCAATCAACAGAGTTCGGTATAGCGAAAAAGTATTCAGTCCACAGCGATCGTCAGCGCTGGCAGCATGCTGTCCGTACGGATGGCATAGGCTCCTAGTATTCAGCACTCTAAGGGTTAAAGGTCTGGGTCCCTCCTCTTCTAAACGGAATACGCGTTCGAAAGTGTGTGTACAATAGCGGTCTACGAGTACGTGACTCCCAGAAAATCGATTCATCACATCACACTCGTTCCAATCAATTTCCAAATGCCCTGCGATTTCAAATGGATATACCACCACGGATTGAGGGTTGCATTAAAACGACCGTCATTTTCATCGAAATAATAATTAAATATTAGTCATCGGCTCGCAGTGTTTACAAATTACAAAATGTTCTTAGCTCGACCAAGTTTCGTCTTGCTGCAAACCCCTTTTCCTTGAAATGTTTTCCAATAAAAGACCAGAAGGTTGAGAGGAAGGAGGGAAGAAGACGCGCCTCGGTCATGGACTTTGACGTCGAAAGAACACCAACGAGGGAATATCGCCGCGTCGCAGCAACTACGTCAAACTCGTTCCTGTACGAAACACTTTGACATCGTAATGATATCAGCGAACCAGTCTTCAGTTCTGTAAGCTAACATGTAATACTGGTAACGCGAGACCGACGTTTCTCATCAAGTTGTATCCATGCAGGAACAAAAGAAGACTTTGGCCAAAATGTTGCGAGAATCTGCTCTTTTTTTCAACTCCTTTTATTCTGCGCCGCCTAACAAATCGCAGGAAATATTATTTTTTATATTGTTTCAGTTCCACCAATACCAGTGTCGCGTAATAATTCAAAAATGACAGAAAAAATGTCGATCTCAAAACAGGAGATCGTGCTCTTTATTTCCGCACACTTATACAATGATTAAATGGCAAACTTTTTATGATGTTCGCGGTTTGCAACGATAGACTTTAAAGTTCAGGGTGGTTCGGACTTATGCAGACTGACTTGGATGATTTTGGGAGGAGTATTTATATTCTTTTATTTGTTGGAATGGGCGAAAGACTTTGGTCGTACGGATGTATCATATGTTTAGAGTGACTGGATGCTGCCCCGGTGGTCACTCATGATAAGGCGCTTGGGATTTGCTATCTTATCACATAATGAGTCAAATTTACCCTGTGACACCAGCAGCTCGTCGATCGTTTCCTCTGATCTTTCTTGCAACAGCGACAGAGGTATACGCAGAATGTTCCGTGGCCAAAGAGGACGTATCGTAGGTGCTCGACGATCGGACAGCCGTGTTGTCCCTTATAAATAGACGAAATTACTCCACGGAGAAACTCGTACGTTGGAAGCAGCGAATGAATAATTCGTAACGACCCTCCAAAGGCTCGGTCTTTTGTTCTCTTACGTTCTCTTACGTCTGGAGCTTGGTTTGCGGCGAGACTTTACTCAGCAAACTTTCAAACATCAACCTGATGAGAACGTATTGCTTCGCGAGGAGGGCGCGCGATTCAGCTTAAAACGAAACTTGTATTCTTTCTTCGGTTCTTCTTTCCAGCTAAACGCTCGCAACGAGGGTGCATTTATTTCGCTAGCGTCTCGATCTTTCGTCAAGAAAAATACAGCGGACGTAAGAAACAGCAACAAAGCGTGAACTTTCGAATACTCGTAAACCTGTCGTTCTCTCTTATATGTACGCTTTCAAGCGACTTTTATTCTCCGTTTTCTCCCCCCCCTCTCTCTCTCTCTTGGCGTGGCGTTGATCGGATCAATCCGAAAACGTTTTTGTACGAGTATCATCGAAACGGTACGATTCGGCCGATTATGGTCTGGGCCAGTTTCTGGTAACCTCCAAATGGTTCTCTATGGAATTTCACCTATGTTCCTTTTTTTCTCCTTCGCCGTCCAACGGAGCCTTGGCTTTCAAAATCACCCGGTAGAGAGCCAGTCAATTATCTGGTTCTGTATCGAGGCTGCGGAGAAATTGCGCTGACGAAACATCATCGATTTATCTGTAGGCCATCTTCGTTAGTTCCCCGGTTCTACTGTTATTCCCTGTCGGTCTTTTTTTCTATTCCGTACGTTTCGATGTAGCTTTTGTCCGGGGTTAGACGCATCACGCATTTGCCACATCGCGTCGCATCGCATCGCATCGCATCGCATCGCATCGCATCGCATCGCATCTCATCGCATCGTGCCGCGCTGATGCATTGCTCTTTGCGCGCCATAATTTCGTTTACTTTCAATCTTGTCCCTAAAAGAAAAAATAAAGACATTAAAGACGAAATAACGTGCACGAATAATAATGCCAGTTCTCGAGAAACGACCCTAGACTCGAATGACAGACTTTTAGCGAGTAGAGAAGGTCTGCGCCGTAATCCCAGCGATTCCTGAGGAACGTTTACAATGGAATTACAATGGAATCCAGTTTCTATAATGAGTTGCTACGAGATGGAAGAATAGACGGTTCGTCGATATTTAATATTGCGCTCGACGGCTTCCTCTTCTATACGCGTCTTCCCAATCGCGAGCGGCGAATGGAGAATCTGTTCTTCGTTTGTGATTCGTATATTTCGGCAATTCTTCTTAATAGCATCCTCAAAGCGATGTTGAATAATACGTAACGCAGTCCAATCGAAACTTTTCGCTACTGCATTCCCAGGCTCTCGACTTCTTATCCAAAGACTCGTTAAACTTCCAAACTTTCATCCATAAAGATTTAACGAACGCGCTCTCTAACCAACTTCTGTTATGACCTTTGACGCGCTACACTTTCCATCGAGCGCTCGGCTATTTACTACAGTACGAGAAACCACGAACAAAAGTCGTACGCGTCATTGTGGCGCGCCAGAAGATATTCGTTGCCCGATGAAGGACCCCAGGTACCGAATCAGAAGGTTGATAAATGTCAGATAAATCTAAGCGGCAAGGACATGAAGAGCGGCAGAAATCAACTGCTGGTGCTAAACGAGTACCTGATGACGCCTTTCGAGGTGTTCTACTAGCGATCGCGGGTTGAAAATTGACGGATTAGAGGATCTGGTTGGACGAGGAAGCCGTACGACGCAACGTATCGGCAGCTTGACTGTTCCCCTTCCCGATACGCAACCACGGTAATTTACCAGACCGGTGAAAACATTCGCTCGCGATAGCAGCCATCTCAACCGCGTTCCCATCGGAAATAAGATCTTTTTCAATGCAGTCGAACGCCTCACTGCGGAACCCGAGCGACCTCTGAGCAACTGATGCATCTATGGGGGATTGTGCGTCCGCCATAATTTTATTTTCGCGCCTCTCCTCCGTAGTCGGAGCTCGTCGTCGCCGCCGCCAATTGTTTTGAATTTACCGCGTTTCGTCCCGGGACTACCAGTGGACTCGTCAGTAAGGCTATATCCGGTAGCCCCTGCCTTAGACGCAGAGGGAGTCTCGCTAGCTGCGGTATTTGTATTATGCTTGTGTATATTTGTCCGCTAGCGAGAGAGACAGACTCGTTGTCGTCGTAGTAGCCCTCTGATGTTGACGGTTGGGTATCCGGATCGCCCGTTACGTTCGCGTTGATGTCCTCTACCTGTCGGCGTCCTTTTGTTACCTATCCGCCACACATCACTCGAATGGAAAAATGCCGTCCAAATCGAGCAGGCCCATCTACAGTCGAAATTGATAAACCATCCGTGTTTAAGCAACCAAGAAGATTACGACACGCAACCGAATAGCATAATTCTCCGATTCTTAAGAACGTTGGTTCGTGGCCAACCACGATCCAAAGTGACAGCTTAAGTTGTCAAGTTAAAAGTCGAGCAAGTTGGGTAACAAATAGAAATCACCCAGTTACGACGAGCTTTCATTTTGTCCGTATTTTTTGATTATGCCGCGTTCGAGAATGCGAGATTCGGCATAATCAAACTTTGTGCGACCTTGTAACGTCCAGCGCTATATTTGTAACGATGACGCAACACTCGTTTGCTTTTGTTGAGATATGTATAATTTTCTGTGCTGGACTAGGCTAAACGTGCAGTAAAAATAGTTGTATGCGAGTATTAGTGTGTAGGAGTATTTGTGTGCGTAGCGTCTTAAAAACAGATGGCCGTAAATTGGTCAGTCGTGAGAAGCGTCTGGAAGGGTCGTCATCGTCAGTGCTGAGACGCGTGCAGATATGTATCGATAAATATAATAGAGATCGTCCATTAAATAAATGTATAACTATTCAAACATTAATTAAGAGTGTAAATTTTGTGTTCCCATAACATCATTTCGGCTTCAAAGATCCAAAATTCTCAACAGCTTTGCTTCCTAATTAGCTACGGGATATTTAGAAGAGTTCCAATTTAATTCGTGTAACATGGTTCCTTTTATTCCTCCTTTTATCTAACAAAAGGCTATCCAAGGATCGATATTTCCCGGACAAACTTATATCTTCATCCGTTTATTGCTTATACGCCTCTGTGTGTGTGTGTTTGAAGATGAACATCTGAAAATAACGTTGTTAATTCAATCATATTGCGGGAGACGCATTGGTCAACAGATTCCAGATCCTCGTTGGATGTGTCGTTACGCTGCGAATTACAGTTGATTCCATGTCTCTTAAAAACATCAGATTCTTCCTTGAAAATGTTTTTTCGTACCCTTTCGACAATTACGTGCTTGTCACGATGTTGGTTTCTCGCGACCGTTTTGTACCTGTAATTTGCCCCAACATTTCGATTGGCTGATAAAACTCATGACTCAACTCGGAAGATCGGACCGGATGCTCCACTCAAAATATTTAACCAAAAGTCCTTTAATTTGATTGCCCAATTGAATTAAAAACCAGAAGAGTGGGCTGGGAAATCGAGTCGATGTTATACTCGCTGTCTTTGCGCACAAATTGTTCGAACGTTTCAAAATTTCAAGTATGCGGATGTCTCTGCAATTACAGTTGCTTTCCCTAAATATATCGAACCTACTTCGACGTGGTATTTTGGTAGGGTTGCTTAACTGATTTGATTTCGAGCAAATTTTTGTCTGCTGTTCCTTTGTTCTTTGACTGACTATTCTCCCGGCTTTTCCTATGTACAATGTATACTTTCCCGCAGGAGCAAGGAATCCTGCAAGTTCCTGGAATGGTCCGATTCGAATGGTTTGAAACGGTTTGGATATTATATTCGTTGAGCATTATTTCTATTTGTTCTGCGACTCCTTGAATGTTCGTCCGATAGCGCGGCAATGCAAGTCGGGTCTTGTTCTTGCGATGGATAGCGTGTTTCTGATGGGTACGGTTAATTTACTTGCCAATTTATCCGTTCTGCAGTAAGGCATTCCTCGTCGTATTCGGTTCTTTTTATGGATACGTTTTGTTCGAAATTTTGATAGTTCTGTATGTTAGCGAGTGGATGACAGATTGTTTCTGGGATGTGTGATGATATCTGTTGGTGCAGTTCGGTTTTCTATAGACTTCGTTTCCTAGTATAGTTGTTGAGTTTGAGGTGAACGTCGGTGAAGGTGCCCACAAGAAATACTCTTGATTTTCAACAATAACGTTTATTATACTCTTAGCAATCAACAACAAACAACGATTAACGACGATTAACGATTAACAACGATTAACGATTAATAATAAATAACGGTTAACACTGAACTATCAAGCGTCAATTACCCGTTTCTCTAATTGTGTTTGCTTCGCTATGACGCTTAACCTTTCGCAATTCGCGGCTCGGGGCTGAATGAATATTTTGGTCGAGGATTCTTCCCTTAATTGCTCATCGATATCCCCACTAGCACGCGTTTATGAGATGTACCGCGGTGGTTGCCGCGTATGTGTTCTTCCGAGAGTTGGGCGAAAGAAGTGTAGGGATATCGATGGTACTATCACAGACGGAATGCCACAGACGAAATGCCACAGACGAAATCCGACTAAACAAAGCGATAAGATAGCGAAATTCCAAGCGCCTTAGCATGAGTGACAATCGGGACAATATCCGGTCACTCTATCCGTTCCCAGAGATATATGATGGAAGCCTTTTCTCACTCCCACGAATAAAAGAATTTAAATACACCCCCTAAAGATCATCCAAGTCAGTCTTGAACAGTCACGCCTAGAGCTCGGAAGTGTATTGCAAATAAAAAAATAAAGTTTCTTCATTTTTTCTTAAATTTCTTTTTTATTTTATGTGACACTGGGCACGTCGATGTTGCGCTTTGACGGCATAACGCTTTGTATCGCGAAACCGACGGGAAGTTCCGTGGCGGGTGCCGTCACTGGTTTCTTGCAAACGAGGACATCGAGGAAAGGTAGCTTTCCCTTTTGATCGACTTCCATAATGAATTTCATATTTGCACGTTGTGCGTTTAGTTAGTTATTTAGTTTAAGAATAGATATAGTTCGTCTCGTCCATGTGGCCAGATAACAAAATTATCATCTGCATATTTGTATTATATTGTTGGTCCCTTACAGGCCACTTTGAGGGTCTGCATTTCAAAATGTTTGTAGCGACACATGAGTAGAGGACAATTCAAATCATCTTGTTTTGCCTCGGAGTATCAACATCGTTAGGATACAAGTAATGTAAGAATAAATAAACCCCGGGCAAAACAATGTTGCCGCTACGCGCAACCGTCGAACAAAGACGAATTTGAATTTTCCGACTCCCCGCCGACCACTATAAATAAATCGACGCAACCGAAAAGAGTTTAGTATCTAATAGTATCTACGAGTATCTATCAGTATCGATGAGCTATCTAAATGTTATTACGAGTTATCTACCGAGTTATCGACGAGCATTTATCGAGTATTTATCCGCGATTTTACTTTGCGATTGATACTCTGTACTAACGACTCAGCGAATATAGGCTGTACATTAATTTATTATTTTTAAATATGTTCGACGGTTACGACAACAACTGATAACATTCAATAAATCTCACGGTCAAACATCCTACATACAAGTTCTCTACAGTATGATAGAAGGGTGTTAAGGAAGTAATTAAGAAGTCGTTTAGCAGAGACTTCGCTTGTATCGGCTCACTGGGTAGGGTACTTGCCATTTCAAATAATAAATTCACGTTCAAGGATTGAAATTAAGTTCCTAATACCGGTCTTGCGACAAAAAAGCGAACTTATCTTCGTCCCCGGTTTTCTCATCGAGGTCGTGCTAGGTTTCGTTTTGTCCTACCATCCTTCTTCTCGGTGGTTCCGGAAGCGGGCCATTCAGCCCAATTCGCTATATAGATAAGAAGATTACCGACCGAGGATAATCGAACCGTATTCGATTTTCTATTAGACCTCGATCGTTGTCATGCCGGAGTCGAAAATCGTATTCGACTCCTTTTTCTGCGAAATCATCGTGGCTCGGGTTGTCCAGACAAGGTCTTGCGCGCTTCAGTCGACGGGATAAAATTGGATTACAGAAGAATGCAACCGAAGAAGTGCATCTTCAGCGTGGTGAATCTGGGAGAAGCGGCCGGTTAAGCGGCGCTTAACCCAATTATCGCAGGGAATTTAACACTAAACCTACCGGCGCGGTCAAATTGATCATATCATATTTAATCATATTTAAACTTTATCATATCGCTTCATAATTTCTGACTTTTCCAAAAATATGCATACAATATATTTTTCGGTATTTAATTTTAGTTTGCTCTTTTATTTTCTGAGAAAAATTTGTACTCTGCCTTGCCGTCCGACAAAATATTTTAGTTATTGTTAAAATAAATGCAATCAGTACAAAGAAAAGGCTATCTTAAGGTCAGATGACAAACAAAATTAGTAATAACCAATAATAACAGCTGTGAAACCCGTAGTCTTGTCATAAAACAATCCATCCCTCGATCAAGATAGCCACCAACTGTCAAGACATATCAACTCAGGCCCCTTATAGTCATAAGGCCACCTAATCCTAATCCTAATCGCCATAAAATTTATCACTTTTTACAATCCATTGTTATAAACATTTAAAAAGTCGAGAAGTTTCTTAGAGTTATTGCTCATTGCTATAAAACACGGGAAAAGCTTTGCCAACTCCACCCTCGAGTAACCATTGGTGGAGAGTGGTCAATACTCATCAATATTTTCATATAAATATCGCCGTCAAAGATCATATTTTTACTTGCTATTGTCTTTTCGACTAGAATACATCTCGGTTTGTTAGTCAATTAGTCGACATCTAAATTTGTTATCTCTAAAACTCAGTCAGAAAACATGTCAGAGCATTTTGTGTAATGTTGTTATAAAAGGAAAAGTAAAGCATATCAAATTTGACTATAATTTTGTATTCCGTACATGGTATTATTTTGTGATAAATATTTACCCTAGAAATATCAAGATTTTTCAAAAAAAAAATTATAAAAAAAAAAAATAACGGACATAGAAGAAGATTGTTCAATGTGCGATGAACAAGAAACTTCAGCAACTGAAAACGGCATGGAAACACATGAAAAGCTATTTACAACCGAATCGGAGTTGAATATTATAAATAAGCGTTTACGTAAGGGCAAAAAGGTAAGAAATTACCGTTGACGTCCGAGAGTGAAACTGGGCCCGATAGAACAGTTTGGAAAGAAATAGATGCAAGTCTCAAACCTGACAGGACATCGGTTCATAATATTTATAGGGATATGCTAAACGGCATATAATGAAAGGACAAGTAAAGACGGCATTTTATCTTATCATTGATCACCGCATATGGGGTCATATAATAAAATGTACGGAAGAAGAAGCATTTATAGTATTGGGGACTACGATGAAGTTAGATGCAACAAAACTAGATGCATTTATTGTTCTGCTATATGCCCGCGGTGCATATGAGGCAAAAAATTTAGATGTCTCATATTTATGGAATAAAATTTAGAGACCTGAAATTTTTTCAAAAACGACGAGCAGGAATGACTTTGCTGAAATTATGAGATTTATAGGATTTGATAAGAAGAGTGAAAGAAGCCAACTTTTACGTATCAACAAATTTGCAATGGTATCTACAATATGGGGCCAATTTACAGTGAATTCACAAAATTGTTATAAACCAAGTGCATACATTACTTTTATATAAAGAATCACGGGAAAAAACCATGCAATAAAACTATCAACAAGTTCAGATTCATTACTGCAAAAAAGTTGTCAAGTAAAAAATTAGTATACAAGTAAAGGTTACAAAATTACGAAAATTTGTTTAAGGTGCGGGAAATATTTATGCGGCAAATGTACATTTGATAAGAATATAATTTGTAAAAAATGCAGCAAAGTTGAATAAGATACATCTCTATATAAAGAAAAGTGTAATTCTATTTAAGTCTATAATTGAAATTAAACAAAAGTAAATTTGGACGAAATTTTATGAAAGTTCATCATTTTATATACATTTAGTTATAAATTGACCATTATCTAAGTTAAATCATAAAAACTATTACTTCTTTAATTATCGGTCATTTTGACCGCACACAGTAGGAATAGGTATACACGAAGTGTCGGTAGATTTACTGTTAAGATAATTCAAGTCCTCTTTTTTTTATTTCCTTCTTCCTTTCTTTTTCTTCTCTTTCCTTTTTTTTTTTTTTTTTCTTGGATAAACTAGTTGGCGGAAGTGGATTTCAAGTCAAGATGGACTCGTTAACGCGTTACTTGCCGCGTTACATGCAAAACGGCGCGAACATGTTGTCGATTGTTTCACCCGATTGTAAAGCACGGTTAAAGGATACCCGCGAAACAGCTCCATACAATTAATATTTCTCATCTGGGTGCTCGTCTACGGGCAAGACAAGCTGATTTTCGCTAATCCGATGCATCATTTAGATTTTGCAATCGGATGACACCCGTCGTGACGCGCAACCCAATTTCAACGATGGAACTGGCACGAGTACGCACGGCCCCGCGACACATCGAAGGTCAATCGTAAAATTTGCAAGTGAAATGAATGTAAGAGCATGCATGGAAAACGTACGAACGAGTTTCATTTCTAACACCTCGTTTCTTCTCACACACTACCATTATTCTTCGTAATCATCCGCGCAGTTTCTGCACTACATTATTTAACGCGTTTTTATGTTTGTGTATTTTTAACATATAATTTTGTTCTTGCAATACTTTTGTATTCTTGAAGCTGTCACTGTGCTAATCGTCACGGTTAGGAAACTGTAGGAAAACAAATTGACGTAGACATACGAATTGCAGAACTACTAAAATTCTTCTTGGAAAATGTTTTCGACAAGGCCAGGAAGTCAAATAAACCGTGATTCTCTTTGAGTTTCTGCTTCGATTAACAGTTGGAAAGTTCGGATACAAACCGTCCGGAATATACTTTCAATATGTATACAATATGTGTACAATATGTGTACATACGTATATGGAATGTTTTCATAGAGTACAAGCGAAGAACCAGCCCCGACGAGCTGAAACTTTGAGGTCAGAATTGCGTCTAGCAGAGAACGTGGTAATGTCGTTCTGTCGTCGATCGTCTATCGAGCGACACGCTGGTCGTGTTCGCACAGAATTATGCGACACACAGGTCTCAAATCTGCACGTTGACATTAGAACACTTCTGCTCTAATTTATCAATCACCTTGCCTGTAATACACTATACGACGATAACGAGAATTAAAATTACAGTAGTGCCTGGATATATGGCCAGTAGAGACGTACGAGAACTCGAAAATTACGGGTACCCGATACTCTTATCAGGTCCGAGTTGTCAGTTATCAGGGTCGGATTTTTGGAATTTGGAGAACCGTATTTCGGGATAAAATTTGTTGAACATTGACGAACATTTGTTGAACCGTTGGAAGTGTCTGTTGCGAATTCTCAACAAAGTGGTGATCGACCAGGTCTAACCGATCGGTTGATATCGCGAACCTTGAATGAATTAACACTCAAGGTGGAGGTAAATTGTATATATCGAGTGTTAGCATAGTTTGGCACTTTATTTACACTTTTGGTATACAAGAAGAGTTTGACGTTCTGACCACGATGGTTCTACTGACTTGTTGAGACTGAATACAATGTAGTTTTACACGAACGGTACGATGCTCTGATGAAGATTGATCCCGGATTTTGTTCCCCCACCAGCAGCTACGTATCGTCCGTACATCATGACTTTCCGTCCCTGCGTTTTCTCTAGTTTACTTGTACTCTCGAGGGTGCATATCCTTCAAAATATTTACAGTCCGGGAAGGCAGGCAATTCGGACTTTCCCAAAAAATGGAGATGTGCTACCCAAGTCATAAACTGATGGCCATTCCAAATCCCGAACAATGTTCACAAAAAAAAACTGTATCTAATGCACTCTGATTTTAATTTTCGCACTACATATCACATACTATGCACTATCCGTGATCGACTTCTCAAACTTGTTAGAATCTGGAGCCGATCGAAAGAATTGCTGACTCGATCCGAGTATCAAGTATCCGAAATGTTCGGATTCTCCTACACCACATTGTCTCCATCAATGTCTAGAACTGCTTTCTCGAGGCAGGCCTCGGCGTCAGATATAATCCGTATCGATGTAATTCAAACCGGTATCGTATTACCGGAATAAAAAAGATATAATTTTTTATAGTTTTTATTATAACGTATTTATGATTATTATATTTATATAACGAATGTATAAATATATATGTCGGAGATGAAAGGACACCGCGAAGCTTCCCCTTTAGAACTTTGGGAAAATCCCGTAATATTGTAATCTAGATTCTACCATAGTCTTAATTAAGCAATTGTCGTCATTCAATCCGATTGTAGTTGTTAGAGATTTGTGATAATGTGCTTGGGCTCGAGGCGACAATCGCGGTCAAGGGACGAACGTTTTGTCTAACTAAAGTATGGAGCAATAGTGTAGCTCTCCTTAAAAAGAAATAGTTGTAGCGGCACTCGACAGTAAACATTCCAACGGTTTTTGTCCCGTGGCTTGCCACACGCAGACCTTATTCTTTGTGTAAGGTGATTACCAGATGTCGATGCATCTCCACAGTACATATTCAGCTATCCTGAGAAACCGTTATAAATCTTAAGATTTCGTAAACTAAAGTCCTTCAAAGAGACAAACAGTCTTTGTCCCAACTACGGGAAGATGGGGGAAACATATCTTCTCACGAACGGCGCCTACCGCTAACAACTTTCCCTCAAGGGCGGCTAGCATCCTTATCTAACCACCAATATGGAAATTGTCCAATTAACAGCAACGTCAATTTCCCTCACTTTCCGAACGAAGGCATCGCTCAACGAATCCGATGATTTCGTATCCTTAGACACACCCCATTATAGTTTTCCTCCGCAGCATCATCGTGACGGAGGGTCATTCCCTCGCGAGGTCTCATTACCGTGTTACATAGCGCCCTTACACTCGATGGATATTCTATGTTTTAACAAAGAGTTAGTCCAATAATACTTCTACCGTAGACAAGGGAGTGGGTACAGCTTGGACTTTGGAAGAAAGCGCATTTTGCTATTCCGTTGTACGCGGGATTCGGTATTGAACCTAGGATCATTGTCATTATCATCTCGAGCATCTAATTACCACGGTTATTGATCAAATTCTATAATACTCGTATTTTGCACTATTGAATATCTTCTCCATTGCATAACAACAATGCCTAATCAAAATGAAGATTCGTTTCACGCCCCAAACCCCAACCCTAATCATAGGGAGAACCTGACGTATGTATATATAATAAACAGGAAAAGTTCCGAATTATGCTTACAACGATTTTATTCAAAAAACATCGAAAATAAGAAAGTTTCGTTATTGCGTTAACATTGTTTCACCGATATGTATCTTATCAAGCCGACTCTCACACCTTTTTCTGTTTCGCTTGCGCTGTCTTTTCTAAGTAACTCATTGCTAAGGAGACCCGATTTTCGAACAACTATGGAGACAATACGTGCATGTGACTTTATATATAAATATTCGTAAAGATGAACGATGTGCATACGTCCACCCAAATGTATGGAATTTTGCCTAAGTGGCTAGGTAGAATTAAACCATTAGTCTCTGGAAAGTGGCTGGTGCATTTTTTAGGCCAAACGGAATTCTATTGGATTCATAACGAAAACGGGCTGTAGAAAAAGCAGCTGGACGTCTCTGTTTCGAAGAAAAGCTGTGCCATTGTAGATTTTGGACTCGTGTTTGAAAGATTATCTCATTAGGTTGTTCATATCACATAACTTGTGCTGTTTGGTTGGTTGGCAGACAAGTAATATCAGATTTATGCACATAATTAATTTATGGTGTTACTGATTTATTTAATCATCTATGTTATATCCGTTGTTTTCTATGATTTCCGTTGCGTTATCATAGAAAGAAACTGGATTTTATTAGGAAAAGAAAACCAAGCTGTTTATGTTTCTTCCATTCAAAAAATTTTACAACGACTAGAACGTACAGTAATTAGTATGGTTTCACCTTCTTTGTCTTTTTAACGTGACAGTAAATATTCACTTAAATCACGAATGGTATAATGGATTAGACGTATGTAATGAATATTCGGTATCAAGTTCGCTATATGTTAACAAATTTATTATGTCGTCATGCGTGAAATAAAAATTGGAATGAATATAAATAGCCGTTTTG
>NC_057777.1:11985971-11989783 GCF_014825855.1 Bombus pyrosoma | reverse complement strand
TGAAGTAAGCAGTTTCGTTATTTGCTCTTAACGTACAAAAAAAAAAAGAATATTAAAAAACAGATATGTGTAAAAATGAGAATGATATAATGTATGGTAATAGTCGCGTAATACTAAAACATTTCTTTTTTTTCGATGCTTATATTACAGATTATTAAAAATAGATTATTAAGGAAAGCAAAATAAAAATTGGAAAAATGAAGAAACCAATACCACACGGAGTTCCCAAGCGGTCAACCATCTAAGTACTATCCGTGCCCAGCGTTGCTTAACTTTCGTGATCAGACGGAAACGAGTGCTTTTTTAATTTTAATTATAACGTTTATTGCCCAAAGAAATACATATTTTGTATATAAGGCCTAAAATTCTTAATGTATCGAATGCTTTTTCAAGGCAGGCGGCTACACGTTGCTTTGCATTGAGAGCCCACCAGATGTCTGACGTTAGTTTATTATTGCGTGCATTGTGGAATGTTTGTGTCGCAAGCCGATTTTATTTTCCGGAATTACGTTGTTCTTTGTGCAAAAGAAGACTAGGAGTTTGTTTATGACTATTTCGAGTACGTTGCTTATGTTGGGTAGGAGGCTCATAGGTCGCAGGTTTGATTTTGTCTTTGTTTACCGCGTCTTCTTTTTTGATTTTACACTCGCCTGGTCAGTGCGACTCAATGCATTTAACGCATCGATAATTAAGGTTACAGTTTTGTGAGGTATGACATAACAGTTGGCATTTGTGGCATTGCGTTATGTAATTTTTTCTGATTTTTCCCCATTTTATCCTAAAGTAATTCAGACTGCTAATTTTTAGTAAGTTACTAATATTGTTTTGAGGCGATGCTTGGACTATGTAGATCGGAAGCAGTACGTTGTTATCTATTGATTTTTTTGTTGAGATGCGTGAAACTTTTTTTAATTTGACGTCGGACACCTGTAATGCTTGCAACGGGTGTGCTTCACGAGTATTTCTATCTCAGACCCCCTTAACCCTAATCCCGATACAAACTCGACATGTATATTATGTATACATATGTCGGAGATGAAAGGGATACCGGGGCCTTCCCTTTAGAATTTTTGGAAAAATTCCCAATACTTCAGTCTTTATGATTTAACCCGATTATAACTGTCCGAGGTTTGTGATAATGAGCTTAGGCTCGAAGTGAGAACTAGTGGCCAAACGTAGCCGCGGTTACGGAATGAACGTTTTTACCTAATAGAGGTATAGAGTCATTGTATAGCTCTCCTTAAAAAGAAATAGTTGTCGCGGCACGCGACAGTAAACATTCCAACGGTTTCTGTCCCGTGCCTCGCCACACGCAAACCCAATTCTTCGGGTAAGATGATTACCAGATATCGATGCATCTCCGCAGTACATGTTCAACTAGCCTGAGGACCCGCTATAAATCTTAGGATTTAGTTAACTAAGATCCTTCGAACGGACAAATAGTCTTTATCCTAACAGTCCCTAAATCTATTACGGGATCCTTCCCGTACGAGAAATCTGGTTTTCTCACGAACGACGCTTCCCGCTAGCAACTTTCTCTCAAGGGCGATTAGCATTCTTCTTCAATCACCAACATAGAAATTAACCAATTAACAGGAACGTCCATGTTCCTCACTTTCCAAACGAAGGCTTTCTTCGACGAATCCGATGATCTCGTGTCCTTAGACACACCCCATCATAGTTTTTCTCTGCAGACATTCTCGTTCGATCTCATCAGCGAGTATAACAACGTCTTTACGATCAGTGAATACTTCACGTTTTTAATAAAGATTTCGACCTGGACTTTGGAGGAAAGTAAATTTGCTATTCCGTTGACCGCGGATTCGTTATTGAACCTAATACCATTGTCATTAGCATCTCGAGTATCTAATTAGCACGGTTACTTGTCAAATTCTGTAATAATCATATTTGTACTAGTAAATATCTTCTCTATTGCATAACAACAATGTCTAATACTAGTCTAAGTATGTCTAATACATTTTGTTATATTTAAGTATAAATTAATATTTCAAAACATAAGTAAAGCTAATAATAAGTGAGTTATCGTGCGCCCATATGTTTCATAACAAAATAACTCTGATTCTTAGATACTTGTTGACACGTTTTCAAACTCTCCTGCTAGTTATATTTTTCTCGCCTTTATACATCATATTGCACTTGTATTAGTTACCACATATACTGCTGGGGATAATTAGAAACTCAACCCTATTTTCAGGTTTTTCGTGATACTAAAACAAAAATTTAGATAATCGTTTGTATAATTTCATATTATAATATAAATCAAAACTGAAGATAGAACAAACAAAAATTGTCTTCTTTCGAACTCTGGGAAAAATTAAATTTTCTCTTAAAATTGTGTTTTTGCTGTGAAACAATATAAATTCAATGTTAATTTTGTTATCCTTTCATTTAATATTTAGTGGAATTTCTCTTATTTTTTTATTACTGCTATCAATCTGTGAGGTACACTATCCACTAATTTATTTAAAAAACAAGAGAGATATTATCCAGAAAAGTTATTGCTATTTTTATAATTTAATATATATATTAATTTATAAGTTAATATATGTATTAAAGAATGACATTGTCGTACTCAAATGCAGAGATTCGTGAGATTTATCAACAAAGCACACTCCCATCATGGTACCAAGTACAAGAAATATTCGTAACATTCATGTTGCTTTTACAAGCCAACAGTCATCTGGAAAATTGAAACCATTAGCTGTTCTTGCATACAATAAATTGTGGTATAGATTATTCGGATCAAATGATTTCTTATGCCACTACAATGAGAAAAGGACTCAAGCGGTATCGGAAACTTGGCATTCAGTTTCTTCTGGGAATTACAGAAAATCGCTGTACTTTCGACCTATCGCGGGGAGACGCGGTCGCGAGAATACGCGTCAACGGGAGTCGTAAATTCCCGTTACGATTGCAAGAATCGACACCACGAATAGATCGATCCCCTTATTTCGGTCAGGATAATAGGGGTAGTTGTTGTGGTATAACGCTGCGATTTACAGGGTTATAAATTTGTTTATTTCCAACACTTAATACACTAAAAAGACACAGCGTGATTGACGAATACGAATCGAGGAGATGAATTTAACTGTTCTAGAGCTTGAGAAGGAGAGCGGAGAGAGTGACCGCTCTCTCGTGCTGAGAACAAGTAAGTTTCGTTCTTGTGTGATTACGGAAGAAAGCTCGGTATGAGTGTGTCTTTTGAACTAAGAAAACGGATTCGTTGCTCACACTTTTCGTTAGCAGAGTGAGGGCAACGATCTGCGATGACCATTGGTTATAGCCAACGTGAACAAATGACGATTAGAGGAGGAAGCCTCCGATCGGCGTGACTCGGGGTCGACTTTATTCAAAGGAAAAATCGGCTTTTCTGTTAGATACTTTTCCACTTTTTCCGTTAGGTGACTATTTGCTTTCTCCGTAATGTGTAAGAACGTATAATAAACCCAAGGGTCTTTAAAAAGCCGTTGTAGACCGAAAATATTTATGAGATTAGGAATTCCTTTAAGGCAAACATGTAAATTGAAAACATATATCGGAACAATGACTTTAAAACGTTAACGTTTTAGGGGGCCATTAGGTTTATTGAGGAACTGAAGGACTGCGCGTAGGTCATCGGCGGTCAAGTAGTGCGGGATGGAACGCAAATGCTTTGCGCGACATAACAAACGCTTTAATAGTTTAGAAGATTACAACGAAGAAGAATACAAATATCAGAAAATTTAGAGAATTATTAGTTATGAAATTATTAGGGCTGACTAATGATGTAATGAAATCTTCTATTTAACGTA